>NC_051157.2:193654780-193934779 GCF_013339745.2 Dermacentor silvarum | reverse complement strand
AAACTGTTCGATTCAGCAAGATCCATCGTTTCGTGAGCAAGTATGGAGAAGCAGCCTGTAGAGTTTATTTTTGCACCTAGGCTTTCTTTGATAACTTCACCACAAATTTCTGATAATTTGGTTTTGTAAATCTGGGCTTAAATACGAGGCATTACTGGGGCAACTTTCCAAATGGTTCTTCAGATATGTATCTCCACAATCAGCTCGCATGCGAGGAAGCGCTGCCTCAATAATAGGTCGTTAACTTTCTTCTGTTTATCTTATTTTATTTTCCCTGCCCTGGTCCAGCTGATCAATCACATTGGGCGCGCTTCCTGAAAATATTTGGAGAAGTTTATCAGTTGCCAGCTGAGAGTCACGGTGATATTTACTATTTTCGTCTGTTGGAAGATTGCGAGCGTGTGTTTCATTTCTGGAATGGCTTGGACACGAGGTCTCCAGTGCGCGCATGTTAGCCCAAGTTTATAAGAGCTTTAAACCTATAAAGTTCCAGAATTGAAAATCTAAAGCACGCATTTGGAAATGTTGGTGCACCTTTCGCGTCATAACGATTATGAGAACTTTATACCCATAAAGTTTCGGATTGAAATCCATACGCTCCGTAGATTCCGCGGCCGCTGCGAGATTCCGCAACGCGCGGGCTCGCTATCGAAAAGCCCTTGAAAGTTTGGTGCTCGGATGGGGCTCCTTGCGTTATGTGACTCCAGGTGCAAGGGCGTCGCCACGAAATCCCGGCCTACTTCGCAATGTTCGGGCCGAAATGTGTTATCGAGCGTGAAAAAGACATTGTGGACAAAATTCATAATGATTCCCGGCGCCGGTGGTTGTTTTGGTCGGCGGTGCATGCCAGCACGAAAAATTCGGGGGGGGGGGGGGGGCTGAAGCCTCATCAGCCCCCCCCCCCCGCCCATGCTACGCCCCTGGTTGGATGCCGCTATCAAAGAGTTCGTGTCTAGAACAGCGAACAGCGACACTTCGGCCTCCAACGCCCTCTTATCAGCCAGCAATGAAGCTCGTCAAGCTTAATAGCTTTGTACTTAGCGCCTACGTTCTTGTCTACTTTATCACATTTGTGTACTTGTGTCAGTTCACATTTACTTCACTGCGGGAGCGAATGCAGAAATATTAGAAATGATTGTTCGCAGCTTTCGAACCTGTTTTGTCATTCGCGCGGTCTGCGCAGGTTTTCAGTACTCCTGAAGTTTCCAACCATTTTTAAAGTGTATACCAATGCAGAATAAGAGAGGATGCAAATATGTAAATTTATTACGGCCAAAATGAATTAAAACATTAATATTTGATGTGATTAAAATGATACGAATGATTACACTAATAAAATGAAATATAAATAATAAGAATTGATGAATATTCCGAAAAAAAATAAATAATAAACACAACATACAACGGACAATCCACCCCCCCCCTCCCACTCCCCAAAGCGTGCCGGAGTCCCCTGGTCCGCGCGGGCAGCATGTCGTTTGATCGGTCCGTTCCGCCGCCGTGGTCGTTTGATCCCGGTTCATAATAGTTCGACACTCCTGGGCAAGAGCGATAATGGTTTATGCTGATCAGAACGACATCAGTGCGCCTGGCGCCTCCAGCTTGCAGCACTTAGCTTGCGTTATCAGAGCACCTTGCGCCACCGTGCACAGCAGTTCGTGTGGCCGCAGCGCTGTCATTTGTACTGGCCGGATCAGCTGGCCGTACCGAGTGTCATCACAATGATAATGACACCAGGTTCCCTGGAGATGAATAAGTGGCACAATGCTTACGCATACTTTGACAACTCCATGAGGAGTTTGTGCGTGAACGTTTTATTACTTGGCGCATTTGGTGTTGGGATGTGCACGTTTTACTTTTCCTGAAATTCTCAAGGCACCAGACGCATGCGCACAGATCACCTGAGGCAATGATAATTTTTCGGCCAGCTACACGCGCCGATTTGCATCGGCTGTTCCAGATCACACGCTGTAGAGTCACTCACGCACATTGTCCACTTTACAGATCACCGTCGTCGGAACAATCAAACCGAAGCTTCAAGCGTTTATTGGCACTAACGGACATTAGGTCGAAAGAACGTGTTCCAAGTAGCTAGGCCACGAGAACATGGCTAGAGAAGGAGCTTCCCTAGGTTCTTGATGCTCTTCGCGTCAACGGCGTTCTGAGCGTGCACATCAGCTGGATGCGTTTCTCGTCGAGCTCCGGAACATGCAAGCTGCGTTTCATTATCATCATCAACATCATTATCAGCCTATTGTAACGGATGGGATGGGTTTATTACAAGAATGATAGATGGTTAGCGTACGCGCGTGGGACACGACGGTCATCCAAGCCCAACAAGCAGCGGCCAGCTCCTCGCCCACACTTCTCCACTCTCTCGCTTAGGCTGCGCCGTGCAGCGTGACAATATCTTGCGTGAAATTGCAGGAGTTACCGGCCGGAAAACGCGGATCGCTTGCGCAATTCATTGCCACACAGCCCCAATCCGCCCAATGTAATAGCGTTGCAGGAAGTGCATTGTACTCCTACACTTGCCGGCTACAACACGTACACAGACAAAATAATAACAACACACCACACCTCGCAGCTACGTTAGTGTAAACAACATTACCGTTATGAAACACTACTTTCCAAGCTCACCCATACCGCACGTACTTATCGAATTGGTCCCGTGCTCTCGCTACCGTAGCAGCCCGTTTGTGCTTAATACCTACAGCGCACCTAATGCGAGGAGCATTAGTTCGGACATCGTCGCGCATCTATGCAAACGGGCTAAAGAGATGGTCATTGTAGGCGACTGCAATGCCTCGCACCTTGCCTGGGGTTACCAAACGGAAACACCCAAAGGCGGGCCGGCTTGCTCAGGTTCTTGTGCTCCATCGCATGGCCTCTCGACAGAACCAGACCAACCAACACGATAGGCAACAGCGTAAGCAGGGACACGTCCTGACCTCACGATGGTCAGAGGGGTAGGTCAACACTCCTGGAGCAATCTCGTGGAGAGAACCTAGGGCAGCGGCCATTATATGCTAGCTGCTGAACTACAGGTACAACCAACACGCACTCCTGAACGTAGTATTAATATAACAAATTGGGGTGCATTTAGGAGTAAACTGGTCCACCTAGCTCCTCAGGATACCCCCCTCTCCTTCAGGAATGGCATGATAACAACTCAACTGATCTACAAACTGCAACTCAACACATCACTGCGAGGACAGAGACGCCCCGATGTGGATCGCCTTTTGCTCCATCTCTGGGAGGCCAGCAGAGGCCTGACCCGGTGGTGGGCGGCGGCAGAAACATAACCGGAAACTTCGTCTCCGCATCGCCCACCTAGATCCGAAGACTGCTGACTACGCGAACACCCTCAACAAGCAACAATTGCATAGCATTTGCGATCGCCTCAGCGGCGCGACTAAGCATACCTCGGACCTGGCGCTGCTCCGCGCATTATCAAACCCTACGCAAACCAAATTACACAATGCGAACACAGTCTTGCACCATCTACACAAATCAGCGCTTGATGACACTACTCTACTTCACACCCTGGAGCAAGGTACTTGCTACAGGTACCCCGCCGCACTTACAGAAATACCCACACGTAGACCCCACCCCTAGACGCCAATATTACAGAAGCTGAGGTAAAAGCGGCCTTGCAGGGCATTAGGCGCCGCACCGCACCCGGGGCTGATGGGGCTCAATATACATTACTACGCAACCTAGATGATCGTGCCATTCAGGACTGAACTGCCTTCTACAATGACCACTGAAGGAACGGTACACTTCCACAGGAATGGCGCCATGCGGACATCATACTTATTCCTAAGCAAGGGAAGCCATGTCCCTCCAGAATTTCCGCCCTATATCCTTAACTTCATGTGTAGGTAAACTCTTTGCGCGCGTTATACTCTCCCGGCGACAACCCTTTCTTGAAGGAAGCTGATTCTTTCCGGATACACTCTTCGGCTACCGCCCTAGCCTCTCCACGCAAAACGCTTTTGGTGCAGCTTAAGGAGGATTGGTGGGATGGCCCCACTATGGCACAGGCAAGAGCTATTCTGGCCATGGACCTCAAGGGGGCCTTCGACAACGTCTCCCACGACTTAATTCCGATAATCTGGCTTCCCAGTGCGGCGCACGCACCTACAGCTACGTGAGAGCTTTTCTTTCAGACCGCACGGTCATTATTGGCATCGGAGGAGATCCGGTCTGACGTCATCACACTCACAGGTAGAGGAATGACACAGGGCTTGATCCTATCGCCCACCCTCTTCAACGTGGCTATGGCTAAACGGCCCCCACCCTCATACCCACCATCCAGAACGCTCTCTACGCCGATAATGTTACGATCTCGGCAACTCAGGGATCAGACGGTGCCATCCAGGATGCTGTCCAGAAACCTGTGCGTGTCGTGCAAAACTATGCAGCCGCAGGTGGCCTTACCTGGCAGCTGAAAAGTCCGAATTACTCCTCGTGCACAGGCGGCACCACAGAACCAACGAATCCCCTAATAGCTCTCTTTTTTAGACGGCAGCCCGATCCCTCAGGTAGCTAGACTCCGTATCTTGGACTCCACATTGAATCTGATGGCAAAGCCTCGCATGCTACACAACTTCTGGGTCAGCAGATAACACAACTTACACGTATGATATACCGCATTACTAATCGCAGAAGAGGCCTTCACAAGAAAGATGTCCTCCACATAGTGCAGGCTCTGATAATGAGCCGGCTCACCTATCACCTCCCCTATCAGAATCTCATCGTCGTTCAGACTCAGAAGATGGACTTCCTTCTACGGAAGACAGTGAAGGTGGCTTTTGAGTTGCCTCCACATGCTTACACACAACGCATTTTCAGCTTGGTATCCACACCGTAGGCAAGCTTCTCGAGGCTCATCGCAACGGTCAACTCCAACGTCTCAGGCGCACCCGCCAGGGCTCCGCTATACTCTCTCGTCTTGGCTAACCTGTCCCTGAGACCCCACACAAGTCCCACAATATAACCTTGCTCCTGCTCTACGCGCTAGCATTCAAGTAGCTCCGATTCCCCACAATATGCATCCCGAGCGACACCTCGCCGGAGACGTGCCCGACTCAGGCCTGGCAGACTCATTTTTGGAGATGTCACCACAGAGACATCGGTTTCTTTACACTGACGCGGCCCGCTACCCAGGAGGCGTGCCATGCGTTTAGCTTTCATGACACACAAACGCGCTTGGGGTGTGTACCACAGTTCTCACAACGGACAGCGGCTCTGCAGAGGAGGCAGCTATTGCCCTGGCCATTGTCCACGCCTCGATCCTTCCCACACGTGGCTCCCCCATCACCACAGTGACAGACTCGCAGCTGCCTGCCGGGCCTTCGCGCGAGGACTTGTCGTGACTGCACATACACATCGAATCCTCTCCTCTGTCCCCCCTCCCGCGTTACGCAGGGTGCGTATCGTCCGGACTCTGGACACGCCTCTTTCCATGGTAATCAACGCGCTTATGCGGTCGCCCGAGGTCTGACTCGCCGGGCACCATCGGAAGAGCTGCCCACCCAGACGACGCACCGGCAGAGCCCCTACACTACAGCAGCCATACTACCGACAGGGCAGCCATAAAATCCCCCTCCTCATCCTTCGCTTAATAGGGAAGATGCCGCTGCCTGGCGGCAACTGCACACTAATTCATTTCCTTGTCTCCACAGGCTACCTCTCTTTCATCCCACCCTACACCCTTCCTACTGTCCGTACTGTGGGGAAAACCCACGGTGTACCATTCTACATGGGAATGCCCCAACCCTAGCCTTTGATCTTGGGAGTCTGCGCTGCTCAGCTCAAGGCGGCAGGAACAGCAACGGCTGATCCAGCGGGCTCGTGAAGTCGCACATGGCAATTGAGGCCTGGACTGAGGACCCCACTCATTGAGGAAGAATTTCCGACTTGTTTTCTAAATAAAGTTTATTCTCTCTCTCTCTCTCTCCGAGCGAGTTACATAGCCCGATGGTGGTACAGTTTGAGTCGGGCGACGTTGCACTACTTGCGTGTTGCGGGAACGCCGGTTTGCGAAGTCACTCTTGTGATGACGTAGGTCACGTCACTCAGATGTTTCAGCATGGTGTATGAGCCGGTGTATCGGACAGAAAAGCCCCTTTTCCGCACACGTGTCCAAAGCCAAACAAAGTCCCCAGGAACATATTGTGACGGAAGCGAGATGGAGGCGAATGATATATTTACAAAATATATACAGAGGAGGCTAGGGCAAGTGATGTCCGATCCGGCCCACGTGCCAGCGTCTTCTTCGTCGTCCTTGTCACTCTGCAAAGCATCGCGTTGATCCATGTATGGAGCGCTCCGTAACATCACTCTCCGGCGGCCGAAGCGCCGTCCTGGCGCTGGCTATGAAGGCGAGGAGCTAGAAGAGCAGTATGGCTTCAGCCGGGAAACATGAACAACTTCAGTTGGCAGCGATGAGGTCGAAGAAGCAGGATACAGGAGTACAATCTCGTAATTTACGTCACCGAGTTGACGAAGAACCTTGTAGGGCCCGGTGAAACGTGAGAGGAGCTTCTCTGATAGGCCAATGCGGCGTAATGGCGACCATAGGAGGACCAGAGAGGCAGGCGTGATGTGCACGCTTCTGGGTCGGCTGTCGTAACGGGACTTCTGGGCTGCTTGCGAAGCAGAAAGTCGATTGTGGGCAAGTTGACAAGTTGCACGGGCTCGAGCTGAGACGTCACTGGCGTATTCTGTAGGCGAGTGAGGAACTGAAGGAAGGAAAGTCTCGAAGGGCAACGCAGGATGTCGGCCAAACAGTAGATAAACGGGGAATATTCAGCGGTGTCGTGCCGTGAGGAATTGCACGCTAAGGTAACAAATGGTAACGTGCAGTCCTAGTCACGGTGATCTGGCGAAACATACATACCCAGCACCTCCACCAAAGTGTGACGGAGGCGAGATGGAGGCGAAGTATATATTACAAAATTACACAGAGAAGGCTAGGGCAAGAGATGCACGATCCGGCCCACGTGCCAGCGTCTTCATCGTCGTCCTTGTCGCTCTGCCAAGCATCGCGTTGATCCATGTGTAGATCGCTTCGTAACATCCCATCTCGCTTCCGTCACAAAATGTGACAAGCATATGTCGAGCGTCATAATGAGCCTTGGCACGATCTTGAGAGGAGATAGTCCTGAGGCGGGCAAGTCGACGCGCGTCTTCGGCACGACATAAAGTCTGGCCTATTGAGTAGTCATCATGTGGAGACCAGGGTAGGTTGATGTCGAGAAAACTTTGGGGGCTGCGAGCATAGAGAAGAAGAAAGGCGCATAGCCGGTGGCTTCGTGCTTGGCAGTATTGTAAGCGTACGTAACAAATGGTAAAAGAGAATCCCAATTTTTCTGATCTGTGGAAACATACATGGTAAGCATGTTGGTGTACGATTCTTGCGCTCAGTGAGCCCGTTTGTTTGCGTGTGGTAAAGGGTCGAACGCCGGTAATCAGATCCACAAAGACGTAGAAGTTCTTCAAAAACGTCCGCAGTAAACTGTCGTCCACGATCACTAATCACAACGCCTGGAGCACCGTGGCCGAGAATGACGGAGTACAGCAGGAACGATGAAACGTCAGCTGCTGTAGCCGAAGCGAGCGCCACCGTCTCAGTATACTGGGTAAAAAAATTGTCGCAGTTTCACCCGAAAGGCGAAGCATCAATTGCGATAGCAAATCAGTAGAGAGCTATACGGAGTAAGGATATTAGTTTTTTTCAGCTGTATAAACTTGGACATGCAGCAGCACCAGCAGCACGCAGAACTGTTGTCGATGCCGTCGGCGTTTTGCCCGCGTTCGCACCGAACGCGCGCGGCATTGCTGACTGTTGCCGGTGCCTCTGGGAGCGGCTCGGAGGTTTTCGACGAGATCAGATTGGACACTCGTCGAGCAGCGTCGGAAATCTTACCCACCTTCTCGCCTCGCAGCGTTTTTATATAATGCGCATTTGGTACCGCAGCTAAACGTCGCCTCCCCTCCCTCCCGTCCCCCCCCCCACGGCCTTTCGCGCGACGGAAGAAGTCGCGTTTGCTCTCTATATATGGTGATTGTAAAAAAAAGGTGGAAAGAGACGCTTAATTCTGCAGCCCTTCAGGGAGCACGGCGCTGAACGCGCGTTTGCTCTCCCACGTGCGTTCGCTCCCCTTGAAAGTGCGCGTCCCTCGTGCCCTTTCACTCGCACATACAGCTTCCGGAGCGCGGCTTTCCCTCAAGGGCTGCAGAAGATAGCGCCAACCTTTCCCTTTCCCTCAAGAACCACTTACCTACCGGCGACGATTTCATCGCCGTTGACGTCATACGAAACCTCACGGCGACGCCGACGCTGACGGCAGAAATCCGCTTTGGAGTGTCCATATAATTTCTATCGCAATAATAGTCCGCACACACAATAACCCAGCGACGTCCGGAAGTAGATTTGGGGAAGGGACCTAGCAAGTCGACACCAACTTTTTAAATTGTCAAGGTCGGGGTTTAACTGGCTGCAAGGCACCGACAGGAGCCCTCGTTGACTACTTATGGCGTTGGCAAATGGCACAGCTGGAAACGTACTGCTGCACAGTCTTCCAGAGCTTGGGCCAATAGAAACGCTGGCGCAGTCGGTGGAGTGTCCGAGCAAAGCCAAGGGGGCCTGACGTGATGTTATCGTGCATGGCGTGAATGATCATAGGCCTCAATGTCTGGGGAACGACGAGCAGAATAATTCTTCTTATAGAAGAAATCATAAAAAATAATGAAAGGTGAGCCTCGTGCAGATGACCGAGCGGCGTCAAGAATAGCTTAAACAGAAGGGTCATGCTGTTGCTCACGCTTGAAGGCAGTGGAATCAGGAAACATAACGGAGATGACAATGAGGTATTAATCTATATCATCGTCCGTATCTCGCGTGCTTGCTGACGGAAGGCGAGATAAACAGTCAGCATCGGTGTGACACGACCACTCTTGTAAGTGAAAGAAAGTCGTATTCTTGAAGCCGTAATGACCACCGAGCTAATCGGCTAGATGGATCGCCTAGTCCAACCAGCCAGTAAAGAGAACGGTGGCCTGTCACTATCGTACAGTGGTGGCCGTACAAGTATGGTCGAAATTTGTGGGTGGGTGGCGAAGACTACCGCGAGCCATTCCAGCTGTGTTACGGTGCAATTACGCTCAGCTTTGGCAAGAGTACGGCTTGCGTAAGAAATGACTTGTTGGCATCCGCCATGTATCTGTACGAGTATTGCTCCAACACCCAGACCACTAGCATCGGTGTGAAGCCCAATTGGGGCCTCTGGATCAAAGTGGCGCAAAATTAGAGCTGAGGTGAGCAGAAATTTTAGTTGACAGAATGCAGACTAACACTCAGTAGTCCATGTACACGGTGTGTCCTTGTCAAGGAGCGACGTGAGTGGTTGAGTTAGTCGTGGAAAGTCCTTAATGAAACGGCATTAATACGAACATAGTCGCAGAAAGCTGCGGAGGTCTTTCACTGTCCTCGGCTGGTTGAAGTCACGAACGGCTGCAAGCTTCTGGGGGTCTGGGCGGATGCCTTCTTTGTCGACGAGGAAACCCAAAACAAGTGTTTGGCGCTCGCCAAATTGGTACCTTTTGGAGTTTAAAATCAGTCCAGCTCGCCGTATGGCAGTCAAGCACAATTTCAAATCGTTTGTTGTGCTCGTGAAATATCTTGCCGTGATTGACAACGTCGTCCAGGTAACACATACATATTTCCCGTCGAAGTCCCCGCAGGATGGTGTTGTTGAATCGTTCGAATGTCTCTGGAGCATTGCACAAACCAAAAGGCATTACGTTAAATTCGAGAAGGCCGTCAGGCATTACGAAGGCAGTGTTCTCTTTGTCTGTCGGGGGCATCGGTATCTGACAGCATCCTCCGCGCAG
Source organism: Dermacentor silvarum (assembly GCF_013339745.2). Lineage (NCBI taxonomy): Eukaryota > Metazoa > Arthropoda > Arachnida > Ixodida > Ixodidae > Dermacentor > Dermacentor silvarum. Next base: position 193,924,876 of record NC_051157.2, on the reverse strand, counting down.
ATTGACAGAGGCTACGAGGCAGAATGTAAACAGTCAATGGCGTCATCTATACGTGGCACAGGATGCACATCCTTCTTCGTTACTGCGTTTAGGCGTCTGTCGTCGGCCAAGAATCTCCATAAATCATCTTTCTTCTTAACCAATATGACTGGAGCATTCAGGGACTATTGGACTCCTGGAGGACGTCTTTCTGTAGCATGTCTATAACTTGTTCGGTGATCACTTTGCGCTTGCCAGTAGAGACGCGGTCTGGTTTCTGTCGTATTGGCAACGCTATTCTAGTATTGAGGCGATGGTGTACGCGGTAGTGCGGTGCTGGCTGTAGACGCTCTTGTGCAAAGCCAAACACTGACGCATAGCGGGTAAGGAGTTCTTGGTGCACTGGGTGGGAAGAGGGGTGCAATTTAATAATCATGCTCCTAAAGTTTGAAGGGTGGTCACTGAGTGGCGAGCTTGCGTCGATAGAAAATGCTTACAACACCATCTTCTTATTGCTATCTTCAAGTCCGGCAGGAAAAATAACTGACTCGGCCACATTCATCATCCACACGTGAGCACTACCTTCCACGACTTCTATAAGTGACGGAGGGACAAGTACATTCTTCTTTAGAGCGTTAAAGTATTCGACTTCAAGTAATCCACTGCAGGAACCAGCAGGGACGTGCAACGAGGTCACAGGGATGAACATTGCCGATTGCACAGGCAAAGTACATCAGTGGATCAACATTGCCGTTTGCACAGGCAAAAGTACATCAGTGGACACGGAAAATACTTCTTGACAATCGGATAGAATGTCGGCTAGCGCTGGGGGTGTGGTATCGCTGCTGCGCGGAAATTTCACCAGCCCTGCATGTAAGTGTTGCTCCACACTTCGCGTAAAACGTCAATACCAAGAATTACGTCAAGCGTGGCGTGTGCTAGTACAACAAATTCGGTTCGAAATACCTTTCCACTAACGGTTATTACGACGGAACATACTCCCACAGGACGTAACCGTTCACCGCCAACTTCGCAAAACGTGGTACTGCGCCATCCCATGCAAACATCACTTTCGGTGCTAGCGATTCTTGAAACCAAGACACATCCCAGACACAGAAGCACCAGTATCTACTAAAGCCACAGTATTAACGCCATCGACACAAACACACACTTTGTTTTTACCATGATGACAGACGAAGGCATTTGAAAAAGTGACCGTCCCGCCGGTCGTTCCAGCTAGTTTTCCAGCTTGGGCGGTGTAGGCGAGCGGCGATGTGCAGATGGCGATGACGTGTCTGAGTCTGTGGTGGAGTCAGGCTGTGGTCGGACACTAGGGAGTCATTTCTTGGCTTGTACGTGTAGTCTCGAGGTGGCTGGCGCAAAGGCACAAATGGTCGCCAGGATGTATATCTTCTTGCATGGGAGGCGGATATGCGTGATCTCGCGGAATGAATGAAAACGTTATTTTCACAAAGGAGGTTTCCCGGCGTAGGTGGAGCCCTCAGTCCAGGGCCCCTGTGGCCTTTGCCATCTTGCGAGCTCTGCCGATCAGCTTGAGCTGTTCTTCAGGCTTCGAGCAGGATAGCGCAGCCTCCCACTGCTCCGGTGTTGGTGTTTTGTGTACTGCGCTACATTTGATTTTTGGCAAGCCGATGCATGTAACGTGGTAAAGCGTAGCGTGTTCCCCGCATAGCGGGCATTTATTGTCATATGTTGCCGGATAGATTTTGCTGAGTAAACTCAGATTGGGGTATGTATTAGTCTGCAGTTGTTCCAGTGACCGACTGCTCTCTACTAAGGTCTTTGGGGGAGGGGGCTAGATCCTCCGTAGGGCTCTTTGGTTTTCTAAAATTGCTCCATGGTCTCATGACTGTGTCCAGTTCCCCGTCGTGGTACGCCCCCGGTTGGCGTATGCTCGGGCGTTGGCGTTGGCACGCTGGTTCCCGTCACAGTCTCATGGCCTGGTGTCCGCGTAATGAAGCATCTCGAGAAGGTGATTTTTCTCGTCTTGAGTATGCGGATGGCCACAGTGGATATGCGTCCACTGCTGTACCTTCTGCACGCTTCTTGCGAGTCCGTAAGTATTTCTGTAGTGGCCTCTTCGCCTGGTGGGTGATGGCGATTGCCGCTTCCTCAGCCTCGAGGATGTTGTTGCCTTTGATTAAAGCGCAATTGATTTCTCTAAGCTGGTGATCAACAACGCTGACTACCACCCTGGAGTGTTCCTTGTATGTGGTCGCGTCGACGTATAAAGGCCGTTTCACATGGTGCGATTTTGCACTGCGATTATCGCACCGGAAGTGTGATTTCCGTCGCATGCGACGAAAATCGCAGTCGCAGGGCCGATTCTGCGATTTTCGGCTGCGACCAACGGGTTGGTCGCAGCGTCGCAACGTCGCAGCAATGGCTGCGATTTTTCCGTCGAAATTGCGCCGAGAGGTATTTCGCGGTCTGTTTTGGAAAATGGCGGCGGTTGCTCAACGCAACGTTTACAGATACTTTTTTGTGTATAAATATTGGATCAACAAGCCTCGAACAGTGCAACTAATTGAGTGGAGCCTTGGATTGCGCAATCGGTACGTAACATCAGCACCGACACGCGAACAGTGCAGATAAAAACTCGTAGGTCAGATTCGGTTCTGGGATTTCTATGAGTTTGTTGACACGCTACGTTGCAAATCTGGCGACGCTGTTTTTTAGGTTGGCTTCGGGTGCTGATAGTACGTACTTTTGCGTGATTTCCGTTATTCACACGCGCTGCGAGTTGGTAAATACTACAGGTGTCTCTCTCGGGAAGGCATAGCCTTCGGATGTCGTCCCAATTTTCTGGTTCTGGAGACAACTCGCGATATACGAAAACGCCAGTTTTTCGCGGTATGCTTTTACGGACGGAACAATGTAAAAATATGCAACTACGGACAAATGCTGTGGTCAATAGGTCAGGCTATACGCGCGACCATTTAGTTGCAGTCGGTTGGTTAGGGCTTTCATGCGCATTTTTCCCAATGAATTATCTCATTTCAAGGTTCTGTTACTTCCGCTGAGAGACGCAAAGCGAACGTGCAAACTGGATATCGTAATGAATGTTCTACAATAGCATATTTCACGCTTTGACTGGGAATAAGCAGTATTGCCAATTTGTTTTCGAAGCAATATTTAAACAGCCTTTTCTCATTTTTCTGATGCATCATTTTCTCCTGAATAAAAAAACCAATAAACTGTAATAAACTACCAGTCGAGGGCGACGACGCCCTCGACTGTTTGCAGGGAGCGGAGTTCTTTTCTTCGCTGGATTTACGTTCCGGATACTGGCAAGTCCCTATGGCACCATCTGATCAGCATAAAACATTTGTGACGCCTGACGGATTATATGAATTTACCGTGTGCCTTTCGGCTGTGTAACGCTCCAGCCACTTTTGAGAGGATGATGGACAATATTTTGCGCGGCCTCAAATGGAACACATGTCTCTGCTACCTGGACGACGTCGTTGTCTTTTCCGCTGATTTCCATGCACATCTCAGCCGTCTCGAGCACGTTCTGAAATGTCTCACTGACGCGGGACTTCAACTCAACTTTAAAAAAATGCCGTTTTGGTGCCCGAAAGCTCACCATTCTTGGCCATGTTGTCTCGCGAGACGGCATTCTTCCGGACCCAGCCAAGCTCCGCGCCTCGCTGACTTTCCAAAACTGAAGAAGTTAAAGGAGCTTTAGAGTTTCGTTGGTTTAGCTCGTATTTCCGACGTTTCATTCGAAATTTCGCATCCATAATTGCACCCCTGACAGACCTTCTAAGCGGCAAACAACGAACTTTCAGCTTGGTCGCCCACCTGCGATGACGCCTTCACAAATTACGCCGCCTGCTAACCTCGCCACCTATCCTCCGCCACTTCGACCCGCTCGCCCCCACCGAGTCCACACCGATGCCAGCGGCGTAGACTCGGTGCCGTACTCGCGCAATGGAAGGCGGGGTTCGATGAATATGTCGTCGCCTACGCGAGCCGAACTCTGACAAAAGCCGAGGCTAATTACTCGGTTACAGAGAAAGAGTGTTTAGCCTATTTGGGCCCTTGGGAAATTCCGCCCTTATTTGTATGGTCACACTTTCGACGTCATCACTGACCACCACGCCCTTTTTGGCTGTCCACCCTCAAGACCCCTCTGGCCGACTTGCTCGCTGGGCCCTTAAGCTACAGGAGTACGACATCCGCGTTCTTTACCGTTCTGGCCGCAAACACACGGACGCTGACGCCCTTTCTCGGTCACCGGTCGCAGCTGACAACGCTTGCCTATCCGCCCTTGAGCCTGCACTTGCATCACATGCACTGCACAACATGCCGTCGGAGCAGCGCAAGGATCCCTGGATCAGTGCTCTCATCACCATCCTTTCTGATCCATCCACCTCTTCACCATCTCGCGCTCTTCGCCGCCAGGCTACCCACTTCTGCATTCGCGATGGCCTTCTTTATCGTCGTAATTACCTTTCTGACGGACGCAAGTGGCTTCTTGTGATACCCCGACATCTCCGTGACCTTATCTGCGACGCTTTCCACGCCGACCCACAGTGCGCGCATGCCGGCCTCTTCAAGACTTACGCTCGACTACGCCTCCGATTTTATTGGCGCGGCATGTATAACTACGTGCGAAAGTTCGTTCGCTCCTGTACTCAGTGCCAACGCCGAAAATTACCTCCCGGACAAGTCTACCCGTCACAACCCTTTCCCTGCCCTAGTCGTCCCTTTGATCGTGTTGGTATTGACATATACGGACCGCTACCATCCACTCCAGCAGGAACCGCTGGATTATTGTTGCCGTGGATCACTTGACCCGTTATGCTGAAACCGCCGCTCCGCCGACTGCCACCGCCCGCGACGTTGCATCGTTTCTGTTACACCATTTCGTTCTGCGCCACGGTGCCCCTCGCGAACTTCTGAGCGATAGAGGCCGAGCCTTTCTTGCCGATGCTTTGAAGCACTACTCGACGAATGCCGAATCATTCACCGCACAAGTACAGCGTACCATCCGCAAACTAACGGCATGACAGAACGCTTCAACCGTACTCTGTGTTGATATGCTATCAATGTACGTCGCCTCTGATCATTCAAATTGGGACCAAGTTCTCCCTTTCGTCACGTATGCGTACAATACTGCGGCCCAAGCAACTACTGGATTTTCCCCGTACTTTCTCCTATATGGCCGCGAAACCATCTAATACGTTCGATACAATTCTTTCATATAAACCTGATGCGTCCGAAAGTACTCCGCTGTCTGAAGCTGCTCGACATGCTGGGAATGCCGCCAGCTTGCCTGCTCTTTTTCCACCGAACCAGTGGCAGCAGCAATCCCGTCAACCAGCCGACCGTTCGCACCTACATTTTCCCCTGGCTCTCTGGTCTGGCTTCGGGTACCCGCTACCACACCCGGCCACTCTGCAAAACTTGTCGCGAAATACCTCGGACTCTACCGCGTTCTGGAGCAAACGTCATCCGTCAATTACCTCGTGGAGCCCCTCAAGCCACCGACAGACCTGCGCAATCGCGGCCGCGACCTTGTCCACGTCTGTCGCATTAAGCCGTACTACGACCCACTAGTAGTGTCTTCGCCTTAAGCCGCCAGGATGGCGCCTTTTTCGGCGGAGGGCGATTGTAATGAAGAGTGACCTGTGCCTCAGCAGCATCGCCACCGGCATGAGCTCGTGGTTGCTGTCCTTGGCCGAACGCTTGTGACTGCTACCCGTTCGCCTGCATCCGTTGCTATTAAACCTCTTAGCAAAACCTTCAGTGTGTTGCAAACTTTGTATCCTTACTGCATCTGTATTAACCCTCACATTAAAATGTAATTGCACATTTCGCTTACTTCAGTGCATTACTTACTTAAAGCACAGGACTACGTATAGCCATTCCCCTTGCCAGGTACATGGCTATAGGAGAAACACACGTGCAACCAAGCAGTTACCTCGAGGTAGTAGCTATGGGCGCTTTTGCATTCGCAGCTTGCCACTCGACCACTCAAGTGTGTTCAGTGTGCACTTGTACTTAGGCCCACTTTTATTGTCTATATCTCAAAATTTAATGTGGCTCCTCAAAATTTTGAGAATGTTTAGATTCTGAGGCTTGCAAAGGTAATATATTTATTCCATTTTCGTCCAAGGTGAAGGCTCATACAAAAGATTAAGATATTGTCAGTGCCCCTCACTTTCTCTCAGAACATAAGTAGTCTGTTATTGAGATTCTAGCAGCTTTTCAACAGCAAGAAAGGGAATCAGCTTCCCCTATTTTCAGCATTGGGTTATGCAGGCAATTCAGGGAGGCATAAAGTTTTGCTAATACAATCGGTTCGGAATACCAGATTAGACTGTACCTTGACACTTTCCTTGCACTTTCTTATTTTGGTCAAATAACCTAGTTTGAAATGGCTCCAGTTAGCATGCTCTAACATTGGTCTACAGGTTAAGTACATGACTAGCTTAACAGACTGGGATGCTGGCTTTCATTTCGAGGAAAGGAATCATAGCACCTCTGCCAGTTGCATAGGTTTTTGGTTATCAGGGTATTCAGCCTCACTTTAAGGATAACGTGCTGAAGCAGGTAGAAGCACACGCATGCCATTAGCGGATAGTTTGATAGCTTCTTACCTTACACTTGCCACCATGAATACAAAATTTTAGCGTTCGATTTTGTTATTAAACAACAAATGTACTCCTAACAAGGTATTTTAATGTTAGCTGTGTGGCTACGCGGCTGCGCTACGTACTGCAGCATTTAACTTAAGCTTCTTGATACAGATTCACAGCACACTAACAGCGCAAGAAACAGGACGAGAAAATACACGACGCCCATGTCTGCCAGAATGATACGATACTACGTACACAAGTGACTGCAGCTCCTAAAAAAATGTGGTGTCTGCTTTTACGCGTTTCGAAATATTCAAAGAGCACTTGTATGAATAATGACAGCACAGGCGCCGAGGCGGACGAGCTAGGCTGGCGCTAAGATAAACGCTCACAACACAAATTCTATTGCACGTTCAGTAATTATACACAGATAATTTGCGGCTTTGTTCAGGGGCAGACGTGAGCTTTTGGGTTGGTGCTTGCTGCTAAGTTTGGTGCAACAATATTGCTAGGAGCAGGAACTGCTAGTGCGCAATCATGAGCAATACACACACATCCGTTTTTCAGAAGCTGACGTTAATCACGGGTAGCGCGAGGGTCTCTGCGTTGACATGACCACTTCGCTGCAGCCGAATTCCGAATACTGCATATGCGATGACAACAGCTATCGGGGCTTGTTGATAGGTCCTCTTGTAATTTGTTTAAGCGCAGGAAGAACGACACGGGAATAAAACACTCGAGACAGCACACACCGCTGACGACCACCTGCGAACAGCTGTTTACGTCCGCCATTTCTCCTCGTATTGAACTTCACAAACCGCTGTTGCCCACTCTAAAACAAATTAAACTTTGAAGCGTTTTTAAATTACAAAACGCACGTATATTTGGTCCTAATAAAGAGAGGTCAATTATATTATAACGCGCACGTGTTTTCATTACATTAAACAAATTTATGCGACATGTCGGACAAAATCTGGCAGCAAGCAACCCTGGGCGTCGCATCAGTCGCATTGTTGACATCACACAATGTGAAACGGCCGTTGCGAATTTCGCATCTGCGAAAATCGCAGCGCAAAATCGCACCATGTGAAACAGCCTTAACACGTCTTTTCTCCCGGCGAAATATATTTCTTGTGCTTCCGATCTTGGCTTTCTTCCGGCCTTGTGTATTTTAGGATGCATGTTTCTCGGTATCGGGCTGATCTCAATGATCTCTCGAATATCTTTAGGTATGCTTTCCGTGCTGCTAATTTCTCTGCAAGCATCCCTCATGCCCAGTATCTTCAGCGTGTTCATGCCCGTTGGCGTCTGCATGAGTCTCATTTTCTGCGCGAGAAGGTGAGCTTCGATGTGTTCTTGCACTGAGTTGCTTACGCCCAATTTAAGGAATTTCTCTGTGAGGTGTTGACCGGCAGTCCGAGAGCGCATTTGTAAGCTTCCCTAAGGATTGCCTCTAATTGTTCCTTTTCTGCTCGAGTGGGGTTTGATAGGGGACACTGTATACAATCCTACTGACTACCAGGGCCTGTACTAGCCTACATGTGTCCTCTTCCTTCATACCTCGTCGTCTGTGTGAGATTCTTGCGATCATCCTCGTGATTTGCGCTGTGGTGTTTGCGAGCTGTCTGATTGTGTGGTCTAAACGACAGTTGCTGTGTATCCACATGCCAAGGATCTTAACTTGGGATACCTCCGGAATCTTCTTCCCCCCTATGTAGATGTCTATGGAGTTTTGCAGATTGTATCCTCTTCTGTAGACTCTGAGCACTTCGGATTTCTCCGGGGAGCATGCAAGTCCGCAGTGTGCGGTGTATGCGTGGACTGTATCTGCTGCACTCTGCAGAAGGTCTTGTTTTTCTCCTAAGGATCTCCTGGTCATCCAGATTGTGACGTCGTCTGCGTAGATAGCATGCCTGAGTCCTTGAATTTTTTCGAGGTTCCGTGCTAAGCCCATCATAACATCACAGAACCTTGCGGTGTTCCCTTTGGGGGCGCGTTGAAAGTGTCAGTCCTGATGCCTTCTGTACCAATCGTGGCGGTTCTGTTACTGATGAAAGCTTTGACGTAGTTGTGTATTCTCTGCTCGCACACCAATGTTGCTGAGCCCCTCCAGCACAGCTCTATGACTTACATTGTCGAAGGCCACTTTAAGATCGAGCGCAAGCAAGATATTTTCTCCGTATTTCGGGATGTTAGTAAGTACCTCCTCCTTGATCTGCAGGAGGATGTCTTGTGTTGAGAGGCATTTTCTGAATCCAAACATAGTGTGCGGCATGACTCGTTATCCTCCAGGTGGGTCTCCAACCTCTGAACCACAATTCTCTCGTATACTTTTCCCAAGCAGGACGTTAGTGAAATGGGTCGCATATTTTCCAGCAGGGAGTCTTCCGGACTTCGGAATCATTGCTATTTCCGCATGTCTCCAGTCGTCCGGGATGGTCCCCCGTTCCTAGAGTTTATTGATTAATTCTGTAAATCGTTTGATCGAGTTTTCGTCTAGGTTCCTTATCATGGCGTTTGTGATGCCATCCTCCCCTGGCAATGTGCTCTTTGTGGCAACTCACAGCGTGTCTGACTTTTCCTGTGGTAATGGGTTCATCTAGAGCGGATGTTGCTTCACCTGTATGCAAGTTGCAGTTGACGTCCGTTGTATCGCCAAACATAGCACTGCTTGATCTTATCTAGCTTTTCCCGATCTGTGCCTTGGAATCGGTGCGCGATCCGTTGGGTCGTCTTACGATTTTCGGACTTGGTCATGGTTGGGTCTATAAGAGCCCTTAGCAAGGCCCATGTCTTTTTCCAGCCTAGGGTCCCCTGTAGCTCGTTGCATTTTTGGTCCCAGTTGCGTCCTGAGAGTTCTGTCGCATACTCTTCGGCTTGTCTGGTGACCTCGACGATCTTAAGTTTGAGTTTCCTGTTGCTTCTGCCGTTTCCATCTTCTTAGTAGCCCACGTCGGGTGTCCCATAGGTGTAACAGATGCTTATCCACCTCGGTGTGTTGGTGGTGAGGGCTACCTCTCGGGTTAGCCTTTTGCAGTCTGCTTTGATTCCTGCGACCCAGGTCGTAATATCTGTGATCTCGGCATCTTTGGACTCCGCCCTAGTTTTTCTATAGGCTACCCAGTCGGTGAGCCTAGCCTTTCCAAGTATTTTCCTGATCGGAATGGTTTCTATCTTGATACGCAAATGCATGGTCACTGCCGACTGTTTCCCCTCATTTTCCCATCGAGCATCCCTACCCCTGACGAATGCCAAGTCTGGGCATGAATCTCGGTTGATACTGTTCCCCGCTCGCGTGGGTTGGGTGTGGTCTGTGATGAGACTGAGCCTTCTGCGATCTGCTTCTCTGGCTAGATCCCTGCCTTTTTGTGTTTCCTTAACGTAGCCCAGCTTTTGTGCCAGGCATTAAAATCCCCCAGGATGACGAGACCCTTCTTGCCTGCTGCTTGTTCTGGCTTGCGTAGCAGGTGGCCAAAGTTTGCTTTCCTCTGGCTGGGCGAGCTGAAAATGCTGAGGAGAAAGATGCTTTCTTGGCTTCTTTTTGCGTAAATATTTCAATAAAGACGTGGTCAATGTCCGTTGCGCCAATGTCGTGTCTGATTGCGTTGACGGCTTTGGCAACCAGCGTCGCAACCTTAGCCCGAGCCCATCATAGACTGAGTAGCCCACAAGAGTGGGTGAGCAGCCGGTTTCCTGTAGCGCGATTATGTCTGGCGGAGCTCTGCAGTTAGCGATGTGTTGTTTAAGAAGACCATGCCACTGCCATATATCGAGGGTTGCCAACTTGATCGAGCATTTACGGCAGCTCGCCATGGTCAGCTGATGGCCTAGTATAGGTTTAGTTCTGGATTTCATGCACGTAAATTTTACTAGGCGTTCTCTATCCTTGCGCGCCTCCTCTTGAGGTTAGAAACGAGGTTGCTAAGATTCGCTAGCGCATTGTTCATGGCTCCCATGGTAGTTGTGAATTCCTGCCGCCCTATGGTGGCCGACTGAGTTTCGTCTGTTTGCGGGTTTGAGTTTGGCTGCCCTGTTCTCAGTGCCTTAAGTTCATCTATGAGCTCGTTGAGCTTCTGTATAAGCTCAGCATTTTCTGCCTGAGAGTCTGAAAATTTGACTAAGCTCATTTACTTCGTCGTTCTGCGTGTTCGTCTACTTTGGAGCAGTGGGAGAGGCTGAGAAAAGATGCGCTTTCCAGCTCACCTTACTGTTCTTCTTCCTTCTTGGCTAGGTCTTTTCTGTTGCTTCTTTTTCGTTTCCGGAGCCTGCCGGTCTTGGACGCGGATCTCGACCTTGATCTGGACCTGGATGTCGAGCTGGAGTCCCTACTGAACCAGCGTTTCCTGGTCCGGCCACGTTCGCCAGCGTTCCTGGCTTCGGCGTCTGGTTCCTCTTGTTTTCTCGCCCGTGGGCTCCTCAGTTTCCTGAGGCGTTCCTTGCATTCGTTGCTCGTGTGGTGCGCTTCCTTGCATAGCGCACACCTGGGCTCGCAGGTGTGTCCGTCCTCGATGACTGGTTCGGCGAAGTTCGAGCAGACAACACCGTCAGGTGTCGGCATACATCCGCCCTATGCCCAGGCTTGAAGCATATATAGCGACTTGCCGCGATGACCGATAGAGGTAGCAACGTGTCTTGCCGCCGTAGTAGTAAACGTAGCGGGAGACGATCTTGCCCTCGAAGGTAACGACCGCGGTTTGGTAGTTTCCAAGCATTCTTGCATAAAGTATTTGACTCCTTGGGTACGTACCCGAAGATGGGCTAGTAATTTGGTCGGCGTTGTACCGGTGTCCAGTCCGTGAATCACACCTTTACACGAATTGTCCGCTGCCACGTAAGCCGTCACTATGCTCTTTTGCACCAAAACGTAGACTTGGAACGCCCTGAAAACATTGGCAGTCTCCACGCTTGGCGTGCTTATTATGGCGATGTTCAATCCGTTGCGCAACCGTATAAGCAAGTTGCCTTCATTGCACATGTCTGGGTTTCCACATGCTTTGGTTATAGCCCGGGCCATCTGATGCGTGCTCAGTTGACTGATGTTGAGCCCATTCTTCGGTATAATGATGACTTTGAAATCGGTTTTCGGCAGTGGAGGTAGCTTCTCTTGGCGAAGGGGATTCCCCTTTAGTTTGGGCTGGCTCGACGCTGATTTGTCCACCGCTTCGGTCCCGGCTCGGGAACGGCGATCAGCCTTGCGTTGTGGTATTTTGCATTAAACCATGCCCCGTTGTCAAGGGTTTTTTTTTGCGAGAGGTCGGTAACGTTGTCTTCACGTTGGGGGTTCTTTTCGATCGGCGTCGTGGCTCCGATCGTCGCAGACGCGTCGTCGTCAGCCATCTTGGCGCGTCCCGCACGAGCTGGAGCAGCGTTCCGTCGGGCCGACGGCCCGACGCTGCTTAGGCTTAGAGCAGCGTTCTTCCCGCGGTTCTCCGAACAAGCAGAGAATGGATAAATTTGGACTTACGGTTGAAAACCGGTTATCCACAGATTTAGCTTGATTAGTACAAGACGATGGAGTACTGCATTTTCGGTGATGTTGAGGTTATCCGGGTGAAATGAGGCGTCGAGGCAGGAGCTCATGCGAAGCGTGACCGCTCCGTTTGGCCCCCTAGCGTCGTTCCCTGATCTCGCGGAGCACGCTGTGGTGACGGCGGCAATACCTCGCTATGTGTTCCTGAGCCCCGCAGCTGTAGCACCCAGGTGGGCTGCGATTTCATTGATGTTGGGTACAAACATCCAAGGCGTATTGTTGACAAGAGACGACCCACGCCGAGGCTGTCTGTCATGTGGACGTTCAAAACTCGTTGCTTGTAACTGGATCATGGTGCTGGGCTTGGGTGTTGTCGGAAACGGCGCAGTCACCGCAGGCAGGTCGTGGCCAGGCCGGCGCCTCCAAGTAGCGCTCATCAATGGAGCATTGGTGGTACACGCGGTTGGCATCTGGACCTTGAAAATGAGGCAGTTCATCTCTGTTAACTCGCCGTACCGAAACAGCCAGGCCGTTAGAGACAGATACGTCCACACTTGCTATGTTGGTCACGTTGTCCAGCCCATCAAACTACGGAAGAATGCCGCGTGTTTTCAGAGCCTGGGACGTATACGACAGTGACACCTTAGTCGGACGGGGTAGTGAGGTCTTCCTTACAGATAAAAAAATTCTATAGATCTTCGACAATTCCCTTGAGTAGGTGTCCGACCTTGTCGTCGTCTGACATGTTTGCGTTCACAATTCCGCAAAGCTTCAGAATTTCTTCAATAAGCGGTACACGTCTCTCACAGTTACTGCGCTCGTCGTGAGAGTGTCTGCTCAGCGTCTTTCTTTTTCGAAAGTGAATGGCCAAAGCATTTCTTTATCTCTTCGACAAAGCTGTCCCAAGTTGTGAGCGAGCTCTCATTATTGTCGAACCACATGACGGCAGTTCCGCAAGGAAAAAGACAACGTTAGAGAGCTGCGCAGACGCCTCCATTCATTTTGGCGGCTCACACTCTCGTAGTATTTCAACTAGTCCTCGACGTCCTCATTCGCTTTGCTTGAAAATGTGCGTGCTTCTCGATGAGGTATCCAGTAACCAACTTGCCTCGGGAGAATACTTTTTGCCGCGATTATCTCGCGCACGTCGCCTCCGTCCGAATCGCTCATGTCGACGTCTCCCGGTGGTGGCCCGGGCAACCGTTAGCTTGCCGAAGGTACAAACAATGCAATGTCGAATGCAATGATTGTACACTTTTCTTTTCAAGGACAGTGGTAATCTCCCAGTCATGATTTGACAATGCCTGCCGTATGCGCTCCAACCGAATTTTATTCTCCAGTAAATTTCCTTCTCATGATCAGCCCTCCTGTGAGTATTGATCTAGGCAAACCAACTCCTTTACAGACTGTAGAGGCTGACTGGCGATCCAATCCGTGTTCCCTTTCCAGGCTATTGAACATTACCTTTGTCTTCTGCATATTAATCTTCAACCCCACTCTTGCACTTTCTCGGTTAAGGTCCTCAATCACTTATTGCAATTCGTCCCCATTGTTGCTGAATAGGACAATGTCATCTGCAAACCGAAGGCTGCTGAAATATTCGGAGTTGATCCACACTCCTAAGCCTTCCCAATCTAAGAGCTTCAATACTTCTTCTAAGCATGCAGTGAATAGCATGGGAGAGATTGTGTCTCCTTGCCTGACCCCTTTCTTGATAGTTTACTTTGTACTTGTCTTGTGGAGAACCAAGGTAGCTGAGGAATCTTTGTAGATATTCGATAAGATATTCACGTTTGCCTCCTGTAGTCCTTGAAAGCGCAGTGCCTTTATGACTGCTGGTATATATACTGAATCAAATGCATTTTCATAATCTATGAAAGCTATACAGAGAGGTTGATTGTACTCCGCAGATTTCTCGATTATCTGATTGATGACATGGACATGATCCATCGTAGAATATCCCTTCCTGAAGCCTCTTGGTTGACTGAAGTCAAGTGTTGCCCTGATTCTCCATCTTTGATTAAATCGACTGTTATCCATCCTCTCGAACAGCTTTTCGCCGGGTCATTCCTTTACCGCTACGTTTACCGATCCCCATACTTGTTGACACGTCGACGAGTGGTTCATGTCCAGAGCCCTACACAGGTACCGTTGAAAAGCTCACAGCTTAAGAAGAGAAGAGAGAGAAAGCGAAGAGAGGAAAGGCAGGGAGGTCAACGAGAGTAACGTCCGCTTTGCTGCCCTACACAAGGGTAAGGGAAATGGGGAATAAAAAGGGAAAGAGGAAGAGAGTGAGCATTGTGTGTGCAGCGAAGCTCATGACACCAAGTCAGTCCTATAGCTGGTGATGTGCGTTGAAGACATCTGACATGAACCAAGGGCCAGTGGTCGTTGGGTGAATAGGAGGCTGCGGTGAGCCATGGGGCTTACTCGAGACTTGCAAGCCTGGATTAAGAGCATCGAGTACTTGCACTGCACTTCGCGCTGACGGAGTATGCAGCTTGCTTAAGAGTATACGAAGGGTTTAGAAGGGAGGTCTTCCTGACATATAAAAAATTGTATAGATCTTCGCCAATTCCTTGAGTAGTGTCCGACCTTGTCCTTGTGTGACATGTTTGCGTTCACAATTCCGCAAAGCTTCAGGATTTCTTAAATATAAGCGGTACACGTCTCTCCCGGTAACTGCGCTCGTGGGAGGTCCTCGGTTTAGAATCACTTTTCGATTAATGTTTTATTTCAATTAGATGAACACTAAGGCGCATTCCTGCCGTCACCGTGAAGTTTAGAATAAAGTCCAAAGGCCATAAAATCGTCGCCGCTCGCCGTGTGCTGTAGGCGCGAGTGAAAGTATACAGCTTACGGATGGGAGAAGATCAAACGATACACTGTAAGACGCAAACGAACAGGCATTCAGTAGGAATATGAACAGGGGTGCGTGTTCTGTCGTTAGTTTTGTTCATTCACCTATTGAACTTAGGCACGATTTGCACTCTTCCAATAAACGCGGTTAAGCCAGACACAAACAAGACAGCAACTCAACGAAGCCTGCAAACACTAACGCTAGTATCTTTGTCAGCAGATCACGAGAACTGCCACACTGACACCTTTTTCATTAACGCATTACCGGAGGTGGTGGACATCACTTATGCGACATAGGTTGACTCACAAATAAGATTTTTTTCAGATTTTTAGTCAACATTTAAATTATTGCTTTAGTAGATTTGCTGCAGCTGAGCCATTCAAGTACTTTCCTGCTAGAATATGCCAGCTTGGTAGAGATCACGTAACTAACATCAGTTTCGAGATATTCGTTCTAAAACTCACAAAATACAGGTTGTTCGATATTACTTCGTTCTTAGGTGTTTTTCTCCGGTTTCTGCGCTTTGCACCACAGCACTTTCACTCCTCTCCCCTCCTCTCCAGTCCAGAGTAGCAGACGACACACTAACACAGTTCGACCTCTCTGTCTTTCATCAATAAATCTATCTCTGCCTTTTGTTTCGAGTGGTGTTCTTAGAAAATAATATGCGTAACGCCAACACTTTTCTCTCCAATTATGAGGAGAGTCAATCCAATGTGGGCAAGGCTTGATCACTGCCTGGCTACAATTCTGCAACTGTAGCTTGTGTTCTAAACGTTAAAAATAAATGTTTAATCATATAGTTTGTTGGCCATTGATGCACATTCAGTGATGTTTGCCGCTGCTAGTTATACGTTTAAAAATAAGATCACCTCATATATCCGCTGGGCTGCTTGAAAAATCGACCTTTGTGCACATGCTTGAGTTGCGCGAGATACATCTGGGGACTTTTGCTTTTGAAAATATGCCATTCCCTAGGTGTTATAGTACTATAGAGAAGGACGGCGCATTACACCGTTTGTCCCTAGCCGAGCTGCACTACGCGACAGCGCGATAAATACTCCGGAATAATCTTGCTACCCGTTCGGCTTTCGTGGTGTCGCGCCTAAGCATTGTGCTCGTGAATGGGAGGTCCTCGGTTTCGAATAAACGTTTCGATGAATGTTTTATTTCAATTAGATGAACACTCAAGGCGCATTCCTGCCGTCGCCGCGAGGTTTCGAATAAAGTCCGAAGGCGATAAAATCGTCGCCGCTCGCCGTATGCTGTAGGCGCTAGTGAAAGCGTGCGAGGGTGAGCCAGCGATAGACCACTGCACGGGCTCGGGCTTACCCTAAAGCCCGGGTAGAGCAGTTTTTTCACGGGCCGGGCCGTGCTCGGGCACGGCGTGTGCTTTTTGACCCGGGCCGGGCTCAGGTTTTTTGACGCGGGCCCGGGCCGGACTCGGGCTTTCTGCGAGTTATTCTCGGGCTTCTCAACTCTGAAAACATATTTTTCGGGCTCGGGCCGGGCTCGGGCTTAAGGTAAAGGGGTGGCGGGCCGGGCCGGGCGGGTAACGTAGATTATTTCCGGGCCTGGGCCGGGCCCGGGTCTCGCCATAAATGTTTTGATCGGGCTCGGGCGGGCCGCCCATGTAAAACTGGCCCGGGCCGGGCCCGGGCCGCAAAAATCGGCCCGTGCAGTGCTCTAGCCAGCGATCGCGGCTCAATTTCGAGCACGCAATGGAGGAAACCGAGGCGGAAGCGTGCCGTCTTCCGTCACGCGCAAAGTTTCTGGGGGAGGGGAGCCGCGTGCGCTCACCCGGGCCGCTGTATTTTGAAAGCCATCTGCGACGGGGACAGAGTCCGCCACACGCTGTGCTTTCGCGGCTTAATTCGCGTTGATGCGAGAGGCGGCACAAAGGCCAATTTCTTTGCTGCTTCTGCCGCGCTTACTCCAGCGTTTTGACAGAGAATTTCCGCGGTCATCGAGTGAGATGTGTTCATGTTTGCCTGTGCGTGCGTGACACCATCTTGTTAATTTAGTTAGTATACCTATGTTTACAAGTTAATATGGCCGATAAAGTTGCTATCCTTCCTATAGCTGTCCCCTGATTTGGTGTCGCAATCGATGGTTCGCCTTTCGGGCGAAAATGTGACACGTTTTTAAATGCCAGTTAAATAGGCCCTGAAACACATTTTGTCTGAGCCGAGAAATGAATTCTAGGTGAAACTGGACTATTTCAGAAATTCTTTGCAGCAGAAGGCACGTTCAACAGTACTTTCAATGTGCTCATCAGAAGGGGAGTTCTTGGCAATCCAAGATTGCGTCTGATCCCCTTTGCGGTACTCCCGCTGCTTCTTCAGTACCTTGCACTGCGAATGTGACGGCGGAACGGGGCATGACCACAAACGCTGCGCCTACTGAACGTCACTGTGGCGCACAGGTCAAATTTGATTTTGGGTGTTCACGCAGACGTCATTATATCCGGGCGCATAGGATGCGTCAAACGCGGTTGTCCTCAGCGAGCGGGCTGCGGCACCATTGGACATCGCGCCGATGTTTGCCCTAATCCGCAGGCCGACCGATGAAAGGCTTACAGCGAGATGAATCTAGAAGAGGGCCACGAGTGTCAGCCCAGCTGCCTCATTTTCGGGGGCCCTCATGCCACGGGGTCCACCCAGAGCACCCAAAAGTACAGGAGAGACAGTGCTGAAACTGGAGCCGGGCGAAGAAGCCCGTCAATGGAAAAGCAAACAGCGACATCAATCCAGGAACGCTGGAAGGAGCCAAGCAAGGACCTGCAAGCTCCGTAGCGGGGGGAGACCCCTTCACCTCGACCGCATGCGAGAGCCTTCAGCGGGGGCCCTAGGGGAAGCGGTCGTCCAGCAGACAATCATGATGGGCCCGAGCCAGAACCCAGACTCTGAAACAAAACGAGCAGCAACAAGGTGAGCTGGGTAGATGCGGTTGCCTCCTCTCGCCTCACGTTGGCAGATGAGAAACTTAGGGCTGAGGACAAAAGGCTCAGGCTAGAAATACGAAAACTTAGAGAGAAGACCACAGCGAGCGCTCCAGAGAGCTCTGGAACACCACAGGTATACCTCCGCGCAAGCGATTGAGGAGGTCAAACCTCCCCCCTCACAGGCAGGTAGTGCGACTAAAGGTCAAGATATAGTCCAGCGTTCTCGACGCGCCAGGCCGCGGCAGGCGAAGTCGGATACGCTACGCCACCCATGCGAGCCTGTGGAAGAAATTTGCCTCCTCTACAGTTTGGCACGCACGTCGCGCGAGGCTATCGCCATATCTGTGTGTGGAGCGCAACTTCATGGCCACGCGAACAGCTATTTCCATGGCACATGCACATTCTCGCTTTCTGACAGCATGTGCCCGCGCCGTCCGAGTTGGCGTGCTGTTTTTTTTAACAAGACAACACTTTATTCAGACCAACATACATAGTTGCCTAGGGGATCGGCGTAAAGGCACATAAAGCCTGACAGAGCGCCGATCACCCACTTACACACACATGAATAACCAGTCATGCATAAAATACGAACATAAGTCCGAAAAGAAAGCACATTGTGATTTTTACATAAGCAAACTTTAAAAAATACCGTATACTCAGCCAGCGACTCAGCTCTCGCTCCGTGTTGTTTGAGTGCCTTCACGGCATGGCGTTAACTTGTCCTGACAGCCAGAAGATCGCACTCCTAGTGCTAGTGCGTCGGCTACGTCAAAGGCGGAAGCGGACCATGTACGCACATCCTCACTTGCGCTGTCATCGTCCACGGACGTTGAGAAAGCCACAGCTGCACTTTCACTTCGAGAGCCGCAAGCCGCCAAGGGCTTCTGCCCAGTGTTGCCAGGTTTGGCTATATATAGCCAAATTGGACTAAGGGAAATATTTTTTGGCGTCGACATGGACGAGTTGGCTATGTGGCTATATTTGGGCTACTGAAAATCTGCGGCTTGGCAGTGTTTGGGCTATAAGTGGCGCCCTAATCCACGCTCCAGAGGTGGCTTTGATCGGGTAGAAGCATATCTCGAAGGCAGTGTTTTAGCTTGCTGAGCCAGCCGCGTGGCTGAGCGTGTGTGCGTGCGCGAACTGACCCCCCATCGCCACCGCCTTTCCTTCCCTCTCTGCGCCGCTGTCTGAACCGGTGGCTTTGATGTTTGATGCACTTAAACTTACACCCTGCTTGACCGTTAGGCACACGGTCCCCGGGCATCGGATGAACCTGGAAGTAGTGTGTTTTTCACAGTACACTCTACTAACATGGCTATGCTTAGGAAGGGAGAGCAATAGCATAGGGTTGGGGCCGTTGGACGATCGTGGCGCCGACATGAAAGAAGGGAATCACGGGTGGATGACACGCTCCAGTGTGTTCATGGCCATGTCTTCCGGATGAAGTATCGCGCCGGGCACAGCTTTCGGCCTACTCCACGTTTCTGGCGCGAAGCTTTACAGCCATTTTCTTTTTCAAGCTAGATGAATTTTTCTTCGAGCTTAGATTCGAGATTCATTTCGATAGGTTGGACGTAAGATCGGATCCTCCTCAGAGAGGAGAATCCAAACATGGGGAAGTGGGCCACGTATGTGAGAACGTATAAAAATGAATGGGAGCAAGACCCCCAGCCAAAGGTGGGTTCTGGTGCTTTTACTTCTAGATGGTTTGTCCGTAAAGTCACGGATGCAGATACTCATTCTGCTAATATCGAAACATGTTGGCCACGATGACATCAGTGCACCACGTCACATAAACTTCACCCACCGTGTTAGCTTAGCTTGTGATGTGTTGCGCTGCTGGCTCGAGGACGTGGGTTTGATTCCCGGCCACGGCAGCCACATTTCGATCAAGGCGAAATGCTGGAACACCTTTGTACTTAGATTTAGGTGTACGTTAAAGAACCCGAGGAGGCCAAAATTAATCCGGAATCCCCCACTGCGTCATGCCTCCCAATCATATCGTGGTTTTGGACACATAAAACCCCAGCAATTACTAGAACATTAGAATGGGGGCCTCAAACGTTTTGCGGCCTCAAAGAAATAATGCCAAAGCCACTGCGCATGCGCAAGGCGTAAACTGTGCTTGGATATTGCTTAGGGCACGCTATTTCATCAATTTAGCGGGAGCCCCAAAAGCTGCCCCAAAAGCTTTTGTAAACAAACATGGCGGCGCCCATCGAAACGACGGTTCTAACCTAGCACAAAACTGAGCTCGATTCGTGGTAATGCGTGAAGTTCGTAAGCTAGAAGAAGTGATTGCGGCTGTCGCTTTCTCTCAACTAACATGTGTAATGAAGATTGATTCATTATACACCGCTTATTCCGAATTCAATTGCCGATTTCATGACCCGTAGGCCTATCATGGATTGACTTGGCTGGGTGAAGGTGAGTAAAGTTGGTTACTCAAAACTAAGCGCAACAAGTTGCATGCTGCTAAAAGAATAAGTTCTAAATTGTAATTAAAGGCGAAAGCACAACAGTCTAAATAACTTTTGTTATCATAAAATTGTATATTTTAATATTTATAACAGCTTTTCTTTGAGGCCGTAGTGACGCTGCAAACGCAACATGCTAACCGCAAACGCAACACGCCTATTCCAAAACTCTTCATTCCTGCATGCCCCAACGCTAACACCCGCAAAACTATTTGGGGCTCCAAACTTTAGGGGCCCCTATTCTAAAACTTTATTAGCCATCAACATGGTTTTCTTTTTGACAGTAACCGGCTTTCACAGCATTACCACTGTTATGAATTTGTTGTTTACCATTGCTCTTTGGGTGCCGTCACAGCATTTGCCATTTCGAGCGAGTTAGTTGCGGACGTGCTCGTCGCCGAAAACGACTGCGCGCTTCTTACACTAGTGTGCCGGTTTGCGCAGTAACCTTTAAAGCTCAGCTTACACCGATTCAGACAGTAAATGGCATCTGTTGCCTGTCCCTTTTCTTAACGCATGTTTTTGGCGTGCTAGAGACCTAAAGTGGCGGCTAGGTTGATGTCAATTGACAATAGATAGTGTGTGTCAAGCTGATAGTGTGTAATCCGGGCCAAGCTAATTAAAAACAAAAACAGAAAATTGAGAAAACAAGAAAGGACAATGAGACAAATAATGCGAGATATCATAGCGTGAAAGACTTGTTTTAGCTCATCAAAAAAGAAGCCGTGAGCACGTCGCCGTCGCAGATCGCTGGACAGCTGAAGTTCTACACCGTAGGCAGAAATAACATGAGAGATCGATGACGCGTGTTCATGGCAGCTAAAAAGCAGAGTTGGTAGTTAATATTACGGTAAATAACTAAAAATAATAACTTAGTACTATCTGTCATAAAATAAAAGCGCTGGGGTGCTATGCAGGATGCGCCGAGTTTCTTGTTCGCACGAGTTTTACCCGAGTTTGCTCGATGGCAGTCAGTGAAAGGAGATAGCAAGGAACGTGCAAAAACAGCAGGCACAAAGAAATGTCGAGATAAAGCCGCGTATGACAACATGAGCGCACCCTGCGCGGCACAGTGCTTCCGCGCTTCAAGCACAGAAGACTGCGCAACAAAACCCGAGGCGCCGCGTATTGTTATCAACGTTTTATCGCAATTTATCAATACCGTGACTGCCCCGCTGTCTATCTGCACACTTGCCGTGAGCTGTTTGCCACGCCTTTCTCGGGCGCGTCAAGGGCGTGCCTCCTCTTTCGGGCATTATCTGTCTATCCTCCTTCGAATGCGAACGGGGCACATGCGGTACATTCTTGCACCTACACTTTCCCTCAATCGAATACTTTAAAATACAACAAATAAAATAATGAACATTTTATTTCTTAAAGTATCTGTTTTTCGTTTAGAATACTATAAATTTGTGATGACAAACGGAGATCGAGGGAATTATTAAATTTTGCACTTTTTTTTTGCCGCGAGTGACGACAGTGAGGTGAAAGCTTCCAAGCGGATACATTCTAGAGAGTCGCACGCACGAGGGAGTTCATACGGTGAGCAGTCGCCAGGGGCGCTGCAGCGCTATGTTCGATTAAGTAAGTCATGACAATGATCTGTCTATTCACTGTCTATTAGTGGAATGGCAACGCAGCGCTGCGGCATGACTGTTCACCGCAGGTGCTTCACTGAGGCGGCTATTAAGGCCGCCGCTTTACCAACTGAAACGACACTCTAGCCATAGAGAGGGGAGCAACGGCTGTAGCCTGTCGCTTCAAAGTGGCTGTACTGTATGCTAGGGTCGGTAGTGACGCAGCACAGTGAAAATGCGCCAGTTTATCTGCGTGCGCGAAGCCTCCACGATGCAGTGCGATGAAGGAGAGTGCTGGCCCAGCGACACAATACATTGCTTGCTATCGCTTGCATAGTGAAGGTGCCTCCGTGCGCATGTACGCAGAATTTGAGTGTTTTGTTCACTCCAATGTGCTTGCCGATTGCCTCTGCTGCTGAGCTAACAGCGATCGCAGATGGATATCGCAACGACAGCGCAGCAGTCGCATTTTGGCAGGTGAGGGCTTTTGTGTGGAGTTAGGAAATTAGACTTCGAACGCAGGAAGGTGTTGCAACTGTTTAGTGTGCCGTGCTTGTGATGAAGAAATGCCATCGCACTGGTTCTAGAAATGCGAGAGTTTCTCGACGCTGACCGCGTTTGCGACACTGCGGCTCTGATACATCACCGATGACAGAGCAGCCATCTCAAACGACAGCTGCGATATAGTTGTCATTGGAAAACACTACGCACTGCTCAGCATCGTCGTACACCACGGCCCATCGACGCCTTGCAAGCAGTTACAGCTGGCGTGCCGATAATTATTTCCTATGCGCTACATCGCCACAATGCAAGCAATGAAACAGTGTTGTGGGGCCATGACAGCGCAAGAAGATACATGCATAAGCCAGCGAAAGTCGACGCTTCGTTTTTGATAGTGGTGTTCAGTACATCACCGATAACAGTGCGTTTTGCGTGTGTTATTTCGGCGGTCAAGATTGTTGATGCCTCTCCGTTCCGCACCACGTCGCTGTTGCCGAAAAATAAGTTGGGCGCGGCCCAAACGTGGTGGGCGCGTGCACAAGTTACATGCCTCGCGTGGGGCATGTAACTATGCTATGCTTTTGATTGACAGGCGAAGTCTTGCGAAACTCGTACATCGCGAAAGCCCCCTCGAGTTGAACTCGGGAACATGGCGGCGGCAGCAGCAGCCTGTGTCACTGCATCCAGCGGCTGCAGGCGCAATATGAGCGTCTGGACCCGTTCACCTACATGACCGACGTAGAGTTTCAGCGTCATTTTTGCCTTTCCAAAATGTCAGTGCGCTGGCTGTGTGACGAGTTAAGTGAAGGCCCTCGTCTTCACCTATGCTTTCGAGCACAGACTCAGACTGGTGTGACTAGGCTGCGGAGCAAAAGTTCGTGCGATCGCTTCGGCTCTCTCCGGCGTCAAGCGCTGTTCGTCCACCGCGCCCCAGACCCAGGCCAGGTCCGGTGGTGTCATCGGAGTACTGGGGCACCTGCGAGCACCTGGGGTTCAACCCGGACCAACCAACCTGCGAAGGCGAAGTGGTCACCTTATATAGGAAGACTCAGAATGGACGCCGAGCTGCCTCCCGGTGAAACGTGCCGAAAGCAGTTTTCACAGTTACACAGTACCGCTGCACGGCACGGGCAGAGAGGTGAAGGAAGTTACTTCGCCAACACGGACCGCCTCGGCCGTCCGAACGACCACCTCTCCAGGCGGCAAATTATTTGGCTCACGTACTACGTGAGCAAAACCATAGACATGTGGCTGTTGAAGGAGATGACTGGCGACTTGTTTCCTCTATCGGAACACGCCATCGCCGACTGTAGGAACTACACCCGTGAGGTCGCGAGGAACGAGCTGCTGGCGCGGCCTCCACTCAGTGGCCCCGGGAAGATAGCGCAAATTGACGAGTGCCTTATTCGCGGCGAGCAAAAGCACAATGGAGGCTGCCTAATGACGGGCGTCAACGTTCCGCCGAGCCGCCAAAATTACGGTGGTGTTAAAGATGTTGGCCCATGGTACTTCGGCATGTTCTGCGCGACCAAAGGGGTGCTGCGACTTTTCAAGGTCTACCGACGAGGCGCCTTTATTGCAGCCAATGTTCAACCGGGGGCGATTAATATAGACGAATTGGCCGCATACAACTGTATCCCAAATTTAGTGGATGCTAATGGGGCTATGCATCAATCTGTATTAGGAGACAGTCAACCACAGCGTGAACTTTGTGGACCCCATTACGGGCGTTCACACGCAAAGAATAGAAAGTTATTGTAAAAAAAAGTGAAGCGCCACCTCGTTAGCGGTGGGTACAGGGCAACTGCACCGATGCTGGGGTCCCACATGAGATGGATGTGGTAGCACTCAACGGCCAGGTGCGCTGCAAAGACCCTTTGTTGCGTTTGTTAGAAGCCACGGATCACTTGGGCTACCCAGTATAAAAATTCTTTCATTCCTGCGGTTGTTAGAAGCCATCGCTCGGCGCTATCCAGTATGTAGGTGCATCATCAATTAAAAGAAAATAAAGCGTATTTTTCTGACCCTTGTATGAGTGCTTTCCGGCATTCCTCAGTACTTACACGGTAAGCGCGCGGCAAACCACTTCTGCGCTAGCCGACGCTCACTTAGTCTTGGCGCGAGCAACAAGCGATCTGTTTAAAGGCTAGTGTGAAAACCAGGCGCACACCAATCTGTGCTCGGAAATGCTAGCGCAAGCACGTAGCGAGCCGCGCCAATCCAATCCAGAGAGAGAAAAAAGAGGGCGAGCGTCTCCTCGTGGTATAACACGAAACGTATTAAACTACGAATTATTCTAATACACATTCAGTGTACACTTTGTAATCTTTAAAATGCTTATAACCCACGTTAATGTGACTAATAATATTGTACTTAATGCATTTATTTCATAACTTGGTTGTGCCTGTAATGCACTCGGTGGAACGACAAACAAGTGAAAGAAGGCACGACCATGCACCGACCGTATCATCACGTGAGCTCCAGTTTGTCGACCGCCCATATGGCAACGCCCAAGAAATGATAGCCACCCAGAGTGAATCTAGATAAACCAATGAAACTGGACGCGTGCCGACGGACAAACCTCGTCCTGTTACCATTAGTTCTTTCATCTTGGGGCTTCGCCAGAGCTCGTGAAGATCCCGAGTTTCGCCAAACTCGGCGCATCCTGCATAGCACCCCTGATTTCGCCTTCTGCAGCGATTTGCTGGAACTTGAGAGCTTCCGAGCCAACCAAAAAGAGTTCTGTGCAAGCATGATGTCGCTATTGTTGATGTAAAGCGCCGACCGTCATGGCGGCACGTACATTTGTTACGAAGGGTTGTGCAAAAAAGGATTGCCGTAGTCGAATGTGAAAATGTATACACAAATAAAACTGCTAATAAAAATGGCTATATTTGGCTACGAAATATTTTGCACTTTTTTTCTGTTTGGCTACATTTGGGCTACAACTTCTCTAGCTTTTGGCTACGCCGTCTTTTCGGACCTGGCAACACTGCTTTCGCCCACTGCCCCTACAGCGCGCAGTGCAATCTGGTCTAGCGGCAGCCACGTGAAATAGAACATGTTCTATCTCCGCGCCGGTGGCGCTGAGCGCGCCCGACGCAGCTGGGCACGCCGGCTACGCCGTGACGCCAGACTGTATATTGGGCACTTTTCACCAGCGTTGCTGAACCGCGCCACGCGTTACGCCTTAAGTTTACCCCCTCGTACGTAAGAGAGGAGCGTCGGGTGACGGCCTAGCGTTGGCAGCTGCACCCCTGATAGGGAAGTGTACAGCACGCACAGACGCGGAGGCAGTTACAAAGCAAATCAATTCAGTTCATGGATGGAGAATATGGAAAAGCGAATACGGGAGGAAATCATAAAAATGGAATCTCGCATAAAACCAAGCCTGCAGGCTAGCGTAGAAAGAATTCAAGAGAGGCTAAGGGCTAAGCAAAGAAGAAAAAACGAAAAAAAAAGTCAGCAGCACTCGCAAGGAATGGGAGAGTGGACAAGACATACAATACATATATACAGCCGCATCTGTCAAAACTCCGAAATTACGGAATTCGGATCGACCATAAGTTACAGGAATTTGCTGAATGCTCGCACACTAAAACACACTGATTGAAAGGCAAAATGGGTACCAGGCAGACTACGTCTGATGAGACGCCTGACCTTAGTATTTAACAACAAAGGCTGACCTCTTCCAGTTAGCAATATGGCTCGTCAAGCTTAGTTGACAATATTACAATGGAACTGCAGGGGTTTTAAACGTAAGCGGGAATCCTTGCGAGGGTATGTTGACTCTCTAGTTGAGAGGCTGGATGTAATCGCGTTACAGGACGTTATTTTGGAAGCTAAAGCACGTCGTACAGTACACATAAAACTAACAATTTGACCTGCATACTTGTACATAAGGACAGAACGGCCTCAACAATAGCCCTCAAACTCAATGCTGAAATAGGACAGGTGTTTATTCGTATTATCCTTAAGACTTGTTCCAGCAAAGAGGCGTACATTCTTAATATATACAAGCGGCCGAAATACAGGACAGCAGCCTTCGGCGAAATCTTTCAGAAAGCGGCACAGGCTGCAAAATCCGCGCCTCATTATAGTGGGGGACTTGAATGCGTACAGCTTTTTCTGGGGTTTTTCTTGTTCTACAACAACGAGAACGTAAAAGGCAGCCAATTGATAGCAGAAATAGGGGATACGGATCTTACTATTTTGACGGACCCGCAGCATCCTATGAGCGTGTGCAATAGCGTGTCAAGGAACACATGCCCCGATTTAACGCTGGTCAAGAATGTTAAAAATTGCAGTGGAAAAATACGCACAAGGCCTTAGGCAGAGACCACTGTATACTGAGAATTTGCATAGACTACAGCAAGCATCGTAAACACAGGGGACAAGCCCGGCTTGCGGATTGGTCGCTTTTCCGAGATTCCGCGAATCCTAAACTCAACTCGCCTATCGAAGAATATGAGAAGCGGGCTTAGTCGCGGTTAGCTGGCAGGGAGAGAGTCACGAGAACGCTTCAGACTTCAGAGGATGTCGCGACAGTGGACAACCATCTGTTCCACCTCTGCAGGAGGCCAGGAGAGGCCTCATCAGAAGATATAAGAAACACAAACACAATCGCAAGCTTAAAATAAAGATCGCTGAAATCACACAAGCAGAGGAACACGCTTGGACCTTTGCCAAAAACAACTGCTAACTAAGTGCGACTTATTGAGAGGTGGGCTTGGCGTCAAGTCCACGTCGAGCCTCCTGCGATGCCTCATCGAGACCAGCAAGACGAGGGGAGAGCAGCAGCAGAACTTCAAGAGAGCACTCCACGGCTATGCGGTTACGGATGAGCAGCTGGTGGGAGCCCTGACGAGCTAATACCTCTGTGCGGCCAAAGACGACGCGCGTGTCCAGCAGTATCAAGGCAAGGCACGCTCCGAAACGCGACATGGACTTAGAGGGAGAAGAAATAAATGCGGCGCTACTAACCACGAGAAGTAGGGTGCTAGAACATGTCAAAATTGCTGGAGGCTTGCTCCCCAACATGAACAAGAAGGCGCTATGCCTCCTGACGGATTACATCCATGAGTGCTGGAGAACTGGAAAACTGCCCCTGACGTGGAAATCGGCTGACGTCCGCTTTATTCCTAAACCGGGCTAAGAGGTACTGTCACATGTAATAGGCCGCCTGTGGCGAGAAAAGAAGACGAAGAAGTTCGCAGAGGGTTCCGAACGGCGCGAGCGCTCGAGGCACGTGAACCGAGGTGTGGTCGAGGCAGAAGCGAGGCGAAGCAGCATTATCGACGTGGCTCTTGGGCTGGAAGGTTGCTTCGTCAGCTATGCTCTGACGACGGGAGAGCGGAGAGCCCGGCCACGAAGCTCGTGACGCTGGCAAGGCCCAGGCGTAGCTGTAGACCTCGGAGACGTCCGGGCGAAGCTCCTGGGACCATCTGCAGATGTTCACGGTGGTTCCGGTCCTCTTCACCAGAATCCCTCTTCCTCGGCCGAGCCCGATCAACCGATAATCACCGGGACACCGGGACGCCACGCAGCTCGTCGGAGGGCGAAGAACGCTTCATTAGGCCTAACCAGGCAAGTGACACGTCAGCGGCGGCTACCGGGGCACCAGCCACGTACTCGGTCAGGTCAACGGAACCGCGGGTCGTTGGAACTTACGGCATCAGCGACACCCTGAATTAATACCACTTGGACCCGACGAGAGGAACTTCAAGTCGACGGTCCGTAAGAGCCCACGTTTCTGCTTTGCGACGCAGTTAGGCCGGGGCCAGGGTGGCCAGACTTTGATGAGTCAGGGCTAGGACTGATTTACAGACATTAAGACGGAGTAATACCCCTGTCACACGGGACAACTTAAGTGCACTTTGAGCGAGTGCACTTCGCCCCGAGTGTCATTCGCAAGCTGTCACACGGGCACGCGTAGTGACACTTGCTGCAAAGCGCACTCTCTGGCGAGTGCAGTTCGCCAAACACACTTCGCTCCGCCGAAGTGCGTAGTCTCGGCAAGAGGGGCTCATAAACAAATAAACTAATATCAAAATCCGAGTCAGTACTCTTTTTTAAACGATGTTTTCATTATTAGAAATACTAATACGTATTAAAAAGTACTTTACAAAAACAATTACTAGTTTACTATTCTCGCTCTCAGGCTGTTGACAGTCACGGCCGCTGGGGGCGTGCTGGGAGCATGCCAGAGCACATGGCCGCGCACGCCGCGATGTTTACTTCGTTGCAAATGTGTAGGCAGTGTAGGCTAGTCTATCATCCCCGCCTACGTGCAATGGACTCAAGCAGTGCCTCGAAGACAACGTGGTCCGACGCAGAAACGAGGGCAATCATACACCTCTGGGAGGAACACTTGCCAGACCTACGCCGTGCGAAGCGCAATTTGAAGGTGTATGCTGCGATCGCGGAGAACCTACAAGCGTTAGGTTTTGACAAGAGTACGAAGGAGGTGAAGAAAAAGATAGAAAATCTTGGAAACAAATACAGGTAAGCCTTCAAACATTTCTCAAACACATCATCTTGCCTGATTCGTGTGCTGTCATGTGTTTATTGTGGGATGCTCTTTCGATGACAGTCTTTGTTTTGCTTGCCACTGTTTTTTGGGAGCGCTTTCAGGGACCTCTGCATCCACATAATCAGTTTTTTTTTAACTTTGAGGAACCCCTGGATAGATGCCCTTTTAAGCGAAGCGTCGCCTAAGGTAAAATTTATGGGTGTTTCGCAGTTATCTTGCCTAGAAACGGCCGACGCCATAGGGGACTCCGCTCCGCATTGACCTCACTCTGTCTGCACGGTGTTGGATTAAACTGCGCTTGGCTGCAGTGAGCATGAGGATGCGGGATCAAATCCCGGCCGCGGCAGCCGCATTTTGATGGAGGCGAAATGCAAAAACGCCCGTGTGCATACGTTATAGCACACGTTAAAAAACCGCAGGTGGTCAAAATTCATCCGGAGCCCTCCACTACGGCGTGCCTCATAATCAGAACTGGTTTTGGCACGGAAAACCCCAGAAAAAAGAAGGAGCACCGGTGTGCATGTTGCTATCGCTTTTAGAGCGATAGCAACATGCACACCGGTGTTTTTTTAGAGTACCGGCATTGAGGGACGCGATGACTTGGGCAGTATTTTCTCTCACTACTTTGTTTACTACATTCAGAACAGGCTCCGGGTTCTCTCTGTCCCGCTACTTCTGCTCCATTTGCACAAAGGCGGCTATTTACGCTCTCCTGTGCATTTGTCTGCTCTTTTTGCATGAGCTTTTTGTCCTTAATCCGGCAACACATTTGAGATCTCGCGCGGGAAACATTTGCGAAACAGGTATTGCTGTTAACGGTCCAGAGCGACTACTATTATCAGCAAGGACAACGGTACCGTGACGAATACAACTGTATTCCCTGCTTACTTTTGCTTGCAGGCTCATCAAGCGAAAAGACACCGGAACTGGCTCAGGGGCCATAAGTTGGCCCTATTATTGGGAAATACATCGTTTTTTGGGCACACTGCCACTTCACGACCAAACACTGGCCCAAGAAAGCAGTTGCTGCCAAACATCCCCGGCAGAAGTGGTGAGTGTGCTAGTACCTTTCGTGATTTATTCCCTTCAGCGGGTAGTTATGTCGATCAATTCAAGATGTAATTTGTTCATATTGATTTTTCGTTGCCTTTAAAGTAAACTGCACAAGAAAGAAACGTGTATATGCAACTTTTACTGTCAGTGGGGCTGTAATTTCATCGTCTGAACTTGAGCTAGTTGCTACATTTTCATAATTACAAACAGCGTAAAATAAAGCGGGACAAGAAAGATGAGACCGGATGAACGCTGAATACAAGAGAGTGCATTTTTTTTAAATTTTAGGTGTACTGCAGTCGGAGAATCAAGCAGGTGGGCATGTGCTCCAAAAAAACCTAAATGGGGTTCAAATTCTTCCGAACCATGTGTGTATGTGTGTGTTTTGCCTTTTATCCTGAGCTTATATACCACATGTCGAAGCTAATGGTGTTTGGTCATCTGTCCCTTTCCGGCATAACACAACTTTTGGCCGAATTACTCAGATAATTGGGCACAAAACAAAACTTACTTCATTTGATGTCAGTTTATATAGGCAATACTGTGCCACTTCAGCTTAATGTAAATAGTTACTTTAAGAGCAATAAAATCGTGCTATATGTGAGCACATACACTGGTGCAGTTAACCGAATGGAAAACAATGCGCATTTCTTGTGTTTTGCAGATCCTTGAAGGAATAGCAAGGGGGGACCCCTTGCAAGACAACCAGTCGAGTGACGGGTGCCCGTCACCTCTCCCTGGGATGGCATGCTGCCCCCCACCATGTGCATCGCCACCTGAGGCAGGGAACTCTTGTCTGCAATCCCACCCTGACACAGGAACAGCTGGCCCCAGCTGCGAAGCTGGATTGGATGTCAGCTGTACAAATCCAGCAACCAAAAAACGGAAGCGGCAACCAGCTCCGTCCACCCTGGTGATGCAGCTGCTGGACGAGCAGCGCCAGCTGCTTCGTATTTCCTCGGAGCCGAGGAAAGATAGGGAGCTGCAGCTCAGAGAAGAACAGCTCAAGGTGTTCAAGCAGATAGCCAGCATTGATGAAAGATTGCTGTCTGTGCTGGAGAAGCTGGCAAATAAATGAACTGTGAATACATCAAGAGAAATTTCATGCATGTTTTATTGTGCACAACAACACTAGCTATGGCAAACATCTAAATGCATGTTTACATTTCAAACATCTGAACTAGCTCCCAAGGAATGAGGAGCTCGCTTTGAAAAGTATTTTGCGAATGCAGTCCTTGTTTCTTCACCCACTTCTGTGTGAGCTTGTGTGTTGTGAAAAGGCTGTACATAGAGAGCGGCCAGTTGTTGTGCTTCCTGCTCCCATGGCTGCTCGACATTGTCCCGAAACTCCTCGCAGATGTTGTGCAAAATGCAACAAGCCCTGATTGCTTTTCTTGAGTTAGGCAGGCGGCATTCTGTTCTTTTTGCAACAAACCGGAAACGAGCTTTCATTCTTCCAAACGCATTCTCTACTATTCTCCTTGTTCTTGAGAGATTGTAGTTAAATACTTGTTGTGGTGTTCCATCTTGAGGATTTGCATAAGGCTTCATCAGGTTCTGCGTCAAAGGAAATGCCTGATCGCACAATATGACGGGTGCAACACTAGTGCCCTCAATGATTGCGTGAGGAGTCTTGAAGTGAGAACTCTCAACAAGGTTTTTGAGTTCCGAGTCTGCATACACACTTGCGTCATGGCACCTCCCCGGGCTTCCAACCCGGATATACCTGAACCGATACCTGTGGTCCACTAACGCCAGCAGTATAATGCTGTACCTGCGTAAAAAAAGTAAGTTTCCAAGTAAATTTTCAGCAATTCTGAACAATAAGGGAACCTTATTAAAAACAAAGCTGGCATAAAAACACACAGCATATATAAACAGTGACACAGTAGTGTTTGCCTGATTCAACAATGATAAAATGGGTGTCGACGCAGGAAAACAATTATCTACTAGACACAAAATTACCGTTCTATAACTTCGTGGCAACGCGCAAACAAGAATATTACGCGTTCACTTCAATACACTCTAAAGTTGTACTTCTCAGGTTGACCACTGCGTTATATCTTTTCTCGCGAGCAACAAATTGCTATGACAAAATATTTAGAACAACCTACCACCCTTTGTAGTTGTAGTAGTCGGTTGCGTGCTCCTTCGGTGGCGATACAGGGAAATGACATCCATCGAGGGCTCCTACAGCTTGGGGGAAGCCCGTCACGGCAAAAAATTCTCTGACGTGGTCGGGCATGTCGTTGCGGCGCACCATGCAGAGCCACTGGCCTTCCAGCTGCTCAATAACAGCTGTGCAGAACTGTCTCCACAACACATTCACAGTTGAACGACCGACAGCAAATAAATGGGCTATCGTTCTGTCTTCAGCGGAAGAACACAATCGATAAAGTCCAATAGCGACTCTTTTCTCCACAGAGATGGCCGTGCGCATTTGTGTGCTCAGGCGGTTCAAAACACCAGCCAGTGACTCAACAAGGTACCTGAATGTACTCGGAGTCACCCGAAATGCCTGCTTGAAGTGAAAATCCGTCAGGTTAGGCAGAGTGTCCTCGAACCAGCGTTCATTTCTTTGGAATGTCCACACCAAGCGGCGCACAGAGGGTACACTTTGAGCTAAAACGGTAGCTAGGGTAAAGGAGTTTCCAAGTAGCTGTTCCTCGATGTCCCTTGAAATATCCGCTTCTCTGTCAATCTCACTTTGCAGCATGACACACGCATGAAAGCGCCTCATTCGGGAGCAAATAAGTGCTGCCAAAAGACGGTCCAGATGCCCATCACTATTTTCCGTACCATCTGCAACGAAATCCGCCATTTTGAATGCGCTCGCCTTGGATACGACGCCGTCTTGTCTTGGCTCGTGATGATCGATAGCGCTAACCGATTGCAATGATTCACTTCATTCGCGCCTAAATTTCATTCTAAATGCTGTTCATATATATAATACGTTATTACTCAGCAAGTATTGCCTAAAATAACAAATATGTATTGTGCTACTGACTCACCCATCGCCATCACCATCACGTTCGAAGTGCACTTCTCTTTCTCATGTAGCAGCGCGCAGCCAAAGTGACACTCTGTGCGCCAAAGTGCACTTGCTCAAAGTGCACTTTACTTTGCCAGTGTGACAGGGGTATTAGGCTCCGAGACCAGGATACTGCTTTTGGTAGTTTTGTATTTAGTCGGAGTTTTGTATTTTCTATTGAGTCAGCATTTTGGTTGAGTTATGGTTTTAGTGTTGTGTGTTTTACGCTTTTCCCGATCCTGTACATATTAAATCCTGGTTTGCTGTGCTGCCAGTCGTGTCTCTCCTCCATCGAGGGTAACGCCTGTGTGCAACCCTCCTGCTCCCAAGTAAAAGAGTAGGTGGCAAAATATTGGCGAGCCTGCCAGGATACGGCCCAGTCACCGATACTCGGGAGTTGCAAAGATGGAGTGGGAACGTTTGGTGGCGATAGCGAAGGATTT
Source organism: Dermacentor silvarum (assembly GCF_013339745.2). Classification (NCBI taxonomy): domain Eukaryota; kingdom Metazoa; phylum Arthropoda; class Arachnida; order Ixodida; family Ixodidae; genus Dermacentor; species Dermacentor silvarum. Next base: position 193,891,398 of record NC_051157.2, on the reverse strand, counting down.
GAATATGTCGAAGGATGAGATGATGGCGTTTTTCAAGTATACGCAACAAGAAAAAGAAAAAGAACACGAACGAGCGCGCGAGAAGCATGAACGAGTGCGCGAACACCACAAAAGCGAGAAGGAAATTTTAGAATTGAGGTTAAAGTTGGCAGAGATGAACGCCAGGTCTCGCGAGGGGTCGATTTCCCCCAGGTTGGCGTCATCCGACTCTACTTCGCTCAGGCCCAAACAAATTTGCCCCAGGAAATGATGACTCCGTTTGATGAGCGTAGAGATGATTTAGATGCGTATTCGCATCGCGTTGAGAAAAAAGCGGTAGGGAAAGGCTAGGCAAGGAACGAGTGGGCTAGCGCCTTAAGCCAGTGTCTAGTAGGTGAGGTGGCGAGATTAGCGCGACTCGCTGCTGCTAAGACATACGAAGAAAGGAAACAGTTCCTAGAGAGAGAAATGAAGATGCTACAAGAGAGAGCACAGACATCAAAAATGAAAGAGGATGAGGCAGAGAAAAAGATGGAAAGCAGGCACGTTAGCGAAGTAGAGCAGCCCGACAGCGGAGGGATGTCAGAAGATACAGGCAGATTAGATTGCGCCCGCGACGTCGTAGTGGAGAAGCGCCCCACTGAGGAGCCCTTGGCGCACAGTAACCAAGATAAGAGAATGGACAACATCCCCATCGAGGTTTGTATACCCAAAGAGCAGAAGAGTGTAATAGAGAAAGAAGTAGCTTCACATAAGAGGGGTATGGGGTTGATAAGCGATGTTGAGTTCCGGGATAGCCAGGCACCAGACATGAAGCATTTAGACTACGAGAAGCAGAAGGTAGTAGAAGAAAAAGTAGCGCCGCCTCGGGACGACGGAGCGTTAGTGATAGAAGCCTGTGTCAGGGATAACCAAGCATCAGAAATGATATGTCACTCAACCTCGGAGAGCAATGAGAAAGGTGATGGGTTCCCGAGTTGTCTAAAAGGGGCAACTTGTAAGTGTAGGAAGAACTTGACCGGAATGTGTAAGGGTAGAATAAGCATGCACAGGATGTTGAAAGCAAGACGGCGTAAGAAAACGCGTGTGCTGGCTAAGATGGGCTGGTCGATGAGAAAGAAAAAGAAGCTAAAGTTGGGGCAGAGACATCCCAAGCTGCACGAGAAATGTGCTAGAGGAGGAAAGAGAAGGAAGCAGGCTGGACGTAGAGAAGCGTGGGAGTTCAGGAAAAGGCGGAAAAAGTGAATAGGTATAACTGGTATGCTACAAAAGGATTATCATTTAGGAATGCCCTAGGACAGTTGAATTGTTAGTTGGTACAATTGTGTGTAGATAACAAGTGTATAGAAAGAAAACTTAAGTACCTATATATAAGGTATTTGGATTATTGCAAATATACGATAATACCGTGGCTCTGCCCATCGTGATCGAGCGTCAGAGGGAGCGCCGCTTTCGTAAACAAGTGGTGGCTGTCGAGGCGGGAGTCTATATTCCGCTGGATACTCGGAGAAGGATGAAACGGTTGTCTCAACAGCTGGGGACGAGCATGGGTGATAAGTATCGCGGTGAGTCACTTGTGAGTGCAGGCTGAGCTCTTCTCGAACTATTTGACGGATCGTTGAAGCAAGATCGAGCGACTGGTCGTTATCTATGCTTGCAAAGGTCGTAACGTTGGCTAATCTGCCAAACTTCGGCGTAACGCGCCTCGTCTTAAGCTGCTCGAACGTGCGGAAGTGCCGGATGACGTCGGCGACAGAGGCCAGGTTGTCTTTAGCAATCAGAAAGCTATAAACGTCCTCGGCGATTCCTTTTAGGATGTGCCCGACTTTGTCTTCCTCGGACATGCCAGAGTCCACCATCCTGCAGAGTTTTAGCACTTCCTCAATGTAGGTCATGCATGTTTCGCTCATTGCAAAATATGTTTAGATGCAAAGTTTATTCATGTAGGAGTATTGGGACAATGAACTACAGTTCAGTGCAGTGCAGTATGTAGTGAAATGTGAATGGTGCGCGACAGTGCAGTGAAGATGTGGTGGTCACGAGTGAGCCATGAGTGCGCAAGAACAAGTACGAAAGTCACCGAAAAAGCGCCAAGTAAGCCACCAAAAATAAAGCCAAGAGTAAGCAGGTTTTTGAAAAAAAAAACTCTTGAAGAGGGGGCCTATGTCACATGGGAGAGGCCGCCTGTGGCGAGAAAAGAAGACGAAGAAGTTCGCGGAGCGTTCCGAACGGCGCGAGCGCTCGAGGCACGCGAACCGAGGTGTGGTCGAGGCAGAAGCGAGGCGAAGCAGGATTATCGACGTGGCTCTTGGGCTGGAAGGTTGCTTCGTAAGCTATGCTCTCACGACGGGAGAGCGGAGAGCCCGGCCACGAAGCTCGTGACGCTGGCAAGGCCCAGGCGTAGCTGTAGACCTCGGAGACGTCCAGGCGAAGCTCCTGGGACCAGCTGCTGATGTTCACGGTGGTTCCGGTCCTCTTCGCCAGAATCCCTCTTCCTCGGCCGAGCCCGATCAACCGATAATCGCTGGGACACCGGGACGCCACGCAGATCGTCGGAGGGCGAAGAACGCTTCATTAGGCCTAACCAGGCAAGTGACACGTCAGCGGGGGCTACAGGGGCACCAGCCACCTACTCGGTCAGGTCAACGGAACCGCGGGTCGTCGGAACTTACGGCATCAGCGACACCCTGAATTAATACCACTTGGACGCGACGAGAACTTCAAGTCGACGGTCCGTAATAGCCCACGTTTCTGCTTTGCGACGCAGTTAGGCCGGGGCCAGGGTGGTCTAGACTTTGATGAGTCAGGGCTAGGACTGATTTAGAGACATTAAGACGGAGTTAGGCTCCGAGACAGGGATAGAGCTTTTGGTAGTTTTGTATTTAGTCGGAGTTTTGTATTTTCTATTGAGTCAGCATTTTGGTTGAGTTATGGTTTTAGTGTTGTGTTTTACGCTTTTCCCGATCCTGTACATATTAAATCCTCAGTTTGCTGTACAAACGAGGATTGCACAGCAAACGTGTCTCTCCTCCATCGAGGGTAACGCCTGTGTGCAACCCTCCTGCTCCCAGGTAAAAGAGAAGGTGACAGGTACATATGATCAACCTCCGCCCGATTTCGCTCACTTCTTGTGCCGGCAAGCTGATTGAGAAAATGGTGCACCCCAGGCTTTCAGCGTATTCAGAGAAAAAAGATTACATGCCCCATAGCATGTTTGCTTGAGGGAGTGCTTATCCACACAAGGCGTACTGTTGCAACTCAAGATGGAACTTATTGACCCACCCAACAAACGCAATAGTATAGCCTGGATCTCAAGGGTGCTTCCGATAATGCGAGGCACTCAAAGATCCTGGGCAACCAGCGGCAAACGCAGTGTTTGATTACGTCAGAGACTTTATACAAGACAGACTACAAGAGTTTCTACAAGAGTTTTGAATACGTCAGACTTTCTACAAGACAGCCAAGCTCATGTAAGGACTGGAGGTGTTAGGTCCCAACCAAAGCCTTTGGGTACTAGGGGTACGCAACAAGGGGCAGTCCTCTCTCCTCTGATCTTCAATATTGCCCTTACGAATTTGCCAGAAGAACTCGATCACATAGAGGGAATTTGGCACGCCCTCTATGGGTGACCAAGGGTAGTCTGGGGCAGATGGGAGAGGCGCTTCGACGGCTCAGAAATGTCCCGAGGAGGATGGACAACGCTTCTCTTGGGAAAAATCGGAGCTTTTCATCATGCGCAGACGACAAGATGAAGGCCCGCTAGAAATTAATGTGTACGACGCCGCGATCTCTTACGTGGACACAGTGCGTATCCTGGAATTTTTGGTTGACAACAAGATGGCCAACACAGCAATAATGACTAAGCTCCGTACAGCACGCGAACAAGTAATACGTATGATCACTCGTATCACCAAGATGAGAGGGATGATTGAGAACGACAGTTTGATTGGTCCAAGCCTTTATGCTCAGCCGAATCCTGTACTTGGCTCCGTACCTCGGATGAGGAAGTGCGATTTAAGGGGAGATAAGCTTTAAAAAAAACGACATCTTTTTCCGAAAAAGGCGATCTTGTGTTTTGCATTCCTCCTTATGTTTTAAAAATTCAGAGCCCTCCCAGTATGTGAAGATGGAAGACCAGGGAAGCTTGTGGTTTTGGCTAATTATACCTAAATATATTTAATTTGGTCGTTATGTTAAATGGCTGAAAAGACACAACACATCACTTCGTTGCGTCGCCGCGCACCGTAGGCTCTATGTGCGAGTGAAAGCGAGTTCAGCCGACTAGATTCACACCACCTTGCATCATTGGCCGCAGCACGTTGGGCCGCTGCGCGTTCGGCTTCTCGTGGCTTACGTATCCATCGCGCGTTCTTCTTCTTCAGAGCCAGCGACACGCGTCTTACTCATACCGAGTGCAAGGGGCAACTGATGACGTGGCTACGGAAATGGCTATGTCAAGAGAGAATGAGACACAGCTATTAGTTGGTAGACTATCACGTTTTATCACTGACGTTTCGACACGCATCGTCATAGACTAGCTTTTAAGCTACAGCGTTCATCGCTCCCGCGCATTGTTTTTGTTTCTTTGGGTCCAACATGTGACAAGGGTAGTTCATTCTTCTTCTTTCTGGGGTTTTACGTGCCAAAACCAGTTCTGATTATGAGGCACGCCGTAGTGGAGGGCTCCGGATTAATTTTGACCACCTGGGGTTCTTTAACAGTCACTACAACGCAAGCACACGGGCGTTTTTGCATTTCGCCTCCATCGAAATGCGGCCGCCGCGGCCGGGATTCGATCCCGCTACCTCGTGCTCAGCAGCGCAACGCCTTAGCTGACTGAGCCACCCCGGCGGGTCAAGGGTAGTTCAAGGGCGCATTACAAGTACCCGAGCGTACCTGGGTATGTCCCATTGAGCTTGGGCCCTTTCTGTCCTTTCACCAGGATCGGCCCACTTTTTTCTAATTGTTGTTCTACGCGTCATTTTGTCAGCGGAGGCAATCCGCCAGAACGTACCCATATAAAGCTTCGCTGTAAAAATGAAAGCTGAGAATCAACTAGAAGTTAGTAAAAAATTCAAAAACCTCTCGCGGTGGCTCGTAAAAGTGCGAATTTACCCGAATTTCGTGCGCGCGTCATTGCGCGACGCGGCATTGCCAGCTCTTGAATTTTCGCGGACATGTAGGCCTGACACTCTTCTCCCAAAGCCCCCTTCGGCAGCGCCGTATTCTTGCTGAAAATACGAAAAAGATGTCCCAGTTTCACCCGAGAGGCGAAGCATCAATTGTAATAGCAAATTAGTAGAGAGCTATATGGAGTAAGGATAGTAGTTTTTTTCAGCTGTATAAGCTTGGACATGCAGCAGCATCAGCAACGCACAGAAGTGTTGTCGACGCCGTCGGCGTTTTGCCCGCTTTCGCACCGAACGCGCGCGGCGTCGGTGACTGTTGCCGGTGCCTCTGGCGGCGGCTCGGAGGTTTTCGACGAGATCAGAACGGGAAACTCGTCGAGCAGCGTCGGAAGTCTTTACCACCTTCTTGCCTCGCAACGTTTTTATTGCGATAGCAATTATATGGACACTCAAAAGCAGATTTCTGCCGTCGGCGTCGCCGTCGCCGTCGCCGTGAGGTTCCGTATGACGTCATTTGGAGAATGAAATCGTCGCCGCGCGCCGAACGCTGTATGTGCGAGTGAAAGGGCGCGAGGGGCGCGTCTTTCACGGGGAGTGAACGCACGGCGGAGACCAAACGCGCGTTCTGCGCCGTGCTCGCTTAAGGGCTGCAGAAGTAGGCGTCTCTGTTCTCCTTCACAATCACCATGTATGTAGAGCAAACGCGCCTTCTTCCAACGAGCGAGAGGCCGTGGGGGAGGGGGAGGGAAGGGAGGCGACGTTTAGCTGCGGCACGCAGTGCCTATTTATATCAGAGGCTCCGGCAACAGTCACCAACGCCGCACGCATTTTGAGCGAACGCGGGCAAAACGCCGATGGCGTCGACAACAGTTCTGCGTGTTGTTGCTACCAAAGCCGCTCACCTTACTTCGTATGACATTGCTGTGTTGCTATCGCATTCATTGCTTCGCCCTTAGGGCGAAACTGTGACATTTTTTTTGTGATAGCAATTACACGGGCACTCAAGGAGGATTTCTGCCGTCGCCGTGAGGTTCCGCATGACGTCAACGGCAATGAAATCGTCGCCGCGCGCCGGACGCTGTATGTGTGAGTGAAAGGGCGCGAGGGACGCGCGCTTTCAAGGGGAGCGAACTCACGGCGGAGAACAAACGCGCGTTCTGCGCCGTGCTCCCTGAAGGGCTGCAGAATTAAGCGTCTCTAAATTTCCTCCTTTACAATCACCATATATATAGAGCAAACGCGACTTCTTCCGTCGCGCGAAAAGCCGGGTGGGGGGGGGGGGACGGGAGGGAGGAAGGGAGGGGAGGCGACGTTTAGCTGCGGCACCAAATGCGTATTTATATAAAAAGGTTGCGAGGCGGGGAGGAAAAAAAAACTTTATTGAATAGGTAAAAGGTTTAACGGCAGGTCTGGGTGGGGCCCTCAGTCCAGGGCTCCACTGGCTCTAGCGGCTCGCTGAGCTTGGTCCAGGAGGGCCAGTTGGCTCTCCCAGTCCTCGCTTGCGAGCAGTGCCTCCCACTGCCGTTCGAAGTCTGTCAGCCTTAGAAGGGGTCAGTTGATATCTCTTGGCCTAGCCATACAGTCCCACGTTATGTGAGCCAGAGAGGGTTTTGCTCCACACTACGGGCAAGTGTCTGTGTAATGCGCCGGGGGCATCTTGCATAGGAGATTTAGGTGTAGGGTATGTGTTCGTTTGGAGTGAGGAAGGCCGAATGTCCGTCTCTCCCTTCTCTGACTTTCCAATATGTCGCTCACTGCGGACGGAAGTTCCTCTAGGGTTCTGGCCGCCGCTCGGTCGTTACTTCCTCGAGCTATGCGGTCTGCCCTTTCGTTCCCATCCAGTCCGTTGTGTGCTGGGCACCAAATTATGCCGTGATCCACCAGATCGAGGCGTGAGCCCAGTATTCTTGTAGCGCGGCGCGGTAAATTCCCCGCATCAAGAGTCGACACGCTGCCTGCGAGTCTGTAAGCACGTAAGCCATTTGACCCTTAAAGTCGGCGTCCGTACACTCTTAGCCCCGGTAACGTTTACTAAAGGGGTATATTCTCACAAATTTGTGCACTATAAATAAAGTTACATAGTAACCTTTATTTAGGTAACCTTTAATAAAGGTTACCTAAATAGGATACGGCCCAGTCACCGATACTCATAGTCACCGATACTCACCGAACTTATAGGTTACAAATTTGTAACCTATAAGTTGGAAATAAAATTGTAACCTTTACTTAAGTAGCGTTAATAACGGAGCATATTCTCACAATTTTGTGCACCTATAAAACAAAAAACTACCTGTACCTATACTATAGGTTAATATATAGTAACCTTTAGTATCCTTTAGTAACCTTTAGTAAAGTGCGCGTCCCTCGCGTGCGTTCACTCGGATATACAGCAGACGGCGCGTGGCGATGATTTCAGCGCCATTGGGCTTTGTACGGTACCTCGCGGCGATGGCGACGCCAACGGCAGAAATCCGCTCGGAGTGTCCATATAATTGCTATCACAATAATAGTCTCCCCGCCGAAGTCTAATGACGCGACTTTTTTTTACAGCGTAAGTTGTTATTGGCTCATATTAGAAAGATTTTAACTGCGCTATGAACAGGGACAAAGGAGGACGAAAAAGACAACACGTGCGCAGACTCACAACTAGCTTTTAATGCGTGAAAGATGACATATATACAGTGAGGATAACAAAACAAAATGAACAAGTCATGGTATGCAATTAAGAAAACGTGTGGATGCATCAGTGATCCGTCGGTGGCGCTTGCAGATTGCGAAGTGCAATATCTAGGCGCGAGACTATGATTGAAGTGTACATGTGACCATGACTTGTTCATTTTGTTTTGTTATCCTCACTGTATATATGTCATCTTTCACGCATTAAAAGCTAGTTGTGAGTCTGCGCACGTGTTGTCTTTTTCGTCCTCCTTTGTCCCTGTTCATAGCGCAGTTAAAATCTTTCTAATATGAACTTCAACCAACTAGCCGAACTTGGTGCACTACTCTTATTGGCTCATTCCAATAACCGTTTCGGTTCGCGATGGTGTCTGCCACCGCCGCCTCCACTGCTACCGCTGGTGACCGTAACCGCTATCGCAGGAAATGCGAAAAACACCGCCCAAGCACACCGTACAGATAGTTAGCCAGCGAAGCTGAAACGTGCGGCCCTGGTCTTAAGCAGTGGGTTAATCCCTGACGCTGTATTGAAGCATTGCTCAATTATTGGTTACATATATTAGAGCAGGTTAAGACACAGAAGTTTCTGGGTGTATGGTTCCAGGAGGACTTATGTTGGAATGAGCACATAGTAAAGTTAACGGCTGATTTAAGTAGGAACATTGGATGCCTGTATAAATTAAATTCTTTAATACCACTGTGGCTAAAATACACGCTTTATTATACTCTTTTTTACTCTCGACTATCTTATTGTGCGCTTGTGTGGGGGACTACAACGTCAACGAATTATTCTAAACTGATTGTTTTGCAAAAAAGGGTTCTGAGAATCTTTGAAGATTTTCATGGTCCTATACGAGACCTGCGGACAGAACCGTTGTTCTTGAAGCACCTTATGATTAAAGCTAATCAAATATATTATTTCAAGCTTTTCCAGTATATACAACGCAACAGGCTTTATTGTTTGCAAGATACTCGGGATTGTTCGTATCCTTTTCGTACATACACACGAAGAACTCCAAAGATCAGAACTTCTTATGGACGGCAACACACTGCATTTCAGGTGCCTACTCTGTTAAATAAAATCAACGGCTTCATAGATATAGAAAGTGCAATTTCCAAAAAAGTTCTTAGGAGGTTCCTGATTAATAATAACATTGAATTTTCTTGATTATTGTTATGTGTTCTTATTTGCCTATATCGTTTAGCGTGTGTCAATACCAGGGATATACTATATGCTCTGTTGTATCTCTATCCATACGTTGTTTTTTATATTTTTAAATTTTTTTTATACTTCGTGCATATGTTCTTGTTTTGCTTGACCTGGGAGTGATGAGCAATCACATCTAGTGTATCGTCAACAAGTTTCAATATGACAAGTGCGGTATTATGTATATATGTGTATATATCTAATGACGCTTCTGTATTATATACCTTACATTACTCAGTATACGTAACTTTCTTTTCTTCCTTCTTTTTGTAGTATATAATATGGCCTGCGTGCGGCACTGTATTGGAGCAAAGGCCTTCTGTCAGGCTTCAAGCCTTTTGCTTTTGCTCCATTTTCTGTCCTTTGTGCAGAAAGAAACAAATAAAGAATGAATGAATGAATGCTTGTTTTTTCTAGTGGAACGCAGGCGCCAATGACGGGCGGATGATGCTAACCACGACGCCGAGCTAACGCGATATATCGAACGCATGCGACAACGGCGAGCCGATGAGGTGGCGTTGCGGGCAGAGCAGCGTTATAGTGCCTAGAATATTCTAGGCACTATAGCAGCGTCAACGCGTTCGCCAGGGCCAACGCCCTCTTTTGGCAGGAGTTTCTCGAGCGGCACCTTGGCTTCGGCTGCGACAAAACGTCCATCAAGGTAAATATACCTGGTAGCGAAGCTTCCATAGACGCCCATACGTTCAAAACATGGCGGTTCATCTGCGGTTCATGGGTCTTAGCCACGGTGGAAGAATATTTAGGTGTTGACACTGCGCACGAGCGAGCGTCCAGATTTGTTCGGCCGCGCGCGGACGCACCGAGTAGCTCTGCTGCGAGCAGATAGATGGCGCCGCGGCCAGCGGTCCCAGCTTAGCGGCGCCGGCGGCATGGCATTCCTCTGCCTCCGCTAAATTTTCGTTCATAGTGGCGCCAGTAAAACTCAAAGCGCGAAGGAAATTCGTTATAATAACGAAGGCGACCTCAATGGCCAGGGGGACCCCACTAATAGTGGCTGGAGATTTTAACGCGCCCCACGAAGCCTGGGGTTACGCAAGGCCAATGCCCAAGGGAGAGCGGCTATTGGAGGCAGTCACTAAGTGCTCGCTAGAGCTGGTGACGGACCCTCGCTATCCGACTCGACTAGGCACGTCGGTGGCGCGGGATACGACGCCCGACCTGACCTTCGTCAAAAACGTGCGAGGGGCCGAATGGCGCAACCTGCACGAGAACCTCGGCAGCGACCACTACATTCTGGCGGTGACGATCCCCATCAGGGCGGCACTACCGAGAGAATTTAAGGTCACCGACTGGGACCGCTTCCGCAAAATAAGGAAGGAAGACACAAGCGAATACGCGGACCTAGACAGCCTGTTTCGAAGGCTCAAAGAGGACGTTAGCACCGCGACGAGGGTCGTCCAGACCGAACTGAACGCGGAAAGCAGGACGCGAGATTGGCGCACCTATTAGAGGCAAAGAATTCCATCACGGCCAGGTGGAAAACGCAAAGACTTAATCGCAGACTGCGAAAGAAAATAGCTGCACTAAACAGGGAAATCGAAGCGCACTCGATCGAGCTTTCCAAGCAACAGTGGAACGAGGTGTGCGCGTCGGTAGACGGGCAAATACGAGCCGGAGGCAAATGGAACCTCCTAAAGAAACTGTTAGACGACAGGCAATCCAAAGGTAATCAGAGATTGGCAATCGATAGGATTTTACACAAGGAAAAGGAGCAGGGCAAAACTGAGAGCGAGATCCTAAAGGAGCTGGCGGAGACGTATTTGCCACTGAGCCCGTCGGGCGACAGCGACTATCCACAATACGCTGGCGCAGAGGTCGAAGAACTCGACGCGCCCTTCACGGAATCAGAAATTTGGGATGCCTTACAAGGCCTCAACGGACGCTCGGCGACGGGCCCGGACGGGGTCTCGAACAAAATGTTGAGAAACCTAGACGGAAAGTCGGTCGAGAAGCTCACTGAAGAAATTAACAGAGCGTGGGAAACGGGACGAGTACCCGAGGTCTGGAAAGAGGCCTCGGTCATACTAATATCGAAACCCCGTAAACCACTTGCACCGGAGAACATGCGGCCGATATCGCTAACCTCGTGCGTGGGCAAAACAGCGGAACATGACATACATAACCGAGTATCGCGGTACATAGAGAGAGAGGGCCTCTTCCCACACAACATGGTGGGCTTCAGACCGGGCCTTTCCACACAGGACGTAATGCTACTACTCAAGAAGCATATAATCGACGGCATGACCAGAGACACCAGGGGCATACTGGCCCTGGACCTAACGAAAGCGTTCGACACGGTCAAACACAGATTTCTACTGGAAACGATCTCGGTGATGGGGCTCGGCCGGAAATTCCACTCTTACATAAGCTCCTTCCTCAGAGACAGGAAGGCCACGATCAAAATAGGACAGGCCACGTCCGATTGGTACACGCTGGGTGCGAAGGGCACCCCACAGGGGGCGGTGCTCTCGCCACTATTATTCAATCTAGCAATGAAAGGGCTCTCGGACCGGCTGACAAGAGTGACCAATGTCAATCACGCCCTGTACGCAGACGACATTACGGTGTGGTGCACGGGAGGGTCCGACGCAGATGTCGAGCGGGCTCTACAAGAGGCGCTGGACACAACAGAAGAGTACCTGGTGGAAACGGGACTCCGCCTGTCACCCAGCAAATCGGAACTGTTGTTGTACAGGCCCTCAAAACAGGGCATGAGGAATTTGATGCCGATCGATCAAATCCCTATCAAATTACATACGACCGACGGCCAGCCGATCCCCAGAGTGGACACTATAAGAATCCTGGGGCTGCTAATTGAGGCTAAAGGCGGTAACACGCAAACCGTCATGAAACTCACGTCCAAAACGGAGAACATGCTCCGGCTGATCCTCAGGGTGACCAACCGCAGGGGAGGGCTCAGCGAGAGCGGTCTCATCAGACTTTAAAGCGCCTTCCTCATGAGTCACGTAAATTACGTAGCCTCGGCGCTAAAATGGACCAAGAGAGACGCGACCAAGATAGAGACACTGATGCGCAAGAGCATCAAAAGGGTGCTGGGTCTTCCGATTACTACAAGCACAGAGCGGCTCGCCCGGTTAGGGGTCCACAACTCGCTAGCAGAAATCATCGAAGCACAGACCAAGGCACAGGTCGTGCGGCTGTCGACCACCAGTGCCGGCAGACGCATCCTAGAAGAAGCAGGCATAAATGCAGAGGCAGAGTGCAACGCACGCAAGGTCGCGCTCAGCGCGTCTGTCAGGGGCACTTTCAAGGTTGAACCGCTTCCGAGAAACGTCCACCCGCAATTCAACGAGGGGCGCCGAAAGGCGAGGGCCCGAACACTACTGAAATCGACCGCCAACTGCCCGGGACTGGCGGCATTTGTAGACGCGGCCCAGTATGGGCGCAGCGACCGGTACGCGGCCGTCTCGATACGCTGGGATGGGACGATCATTAACGCGGCATCGGTAAAGGGGGTAACGTCCGAAGTGGCCGAACAGGTGGCAATAGCCATGGCAATGAGGGACCCCGAACGTCCTTACGTGTACACAGATTCGCAATCGGCGGCCAGAGCATTCGCATCGGGCTGCATATCGCGGGAAGCGGCGGCCCTCCTCGGCAACGAGGGAGCCGCGGGTCATCACATCGTCAAATGGTTTCCGGCCCACATGGGGGCCGACGTGCACCCCGACTTTCCCAACGCCAACGAGCTGGCGCACGACCGCGCGCGAGGACTCGCGCACCGCGGCGAGCGAAGTGGCGGGGAGGGAGGGGACCACCGAGACCCGCTACTCACCTTCAACGAAATAACAACGCACTATCAGCTGTCGAGGAGGGCCTTCCCGCTCCCCCACGCTAAACTCAATAGACCACAGTCATCGATATTCAGAATGCTTCAGACAGGGTCGTTCCCCTCGAGAGGCAGACTGAGCCTTTATTCACCAGAGGTAGAGCCGCAATGTCCGGATTGTGGCGAATCGTACTGCTCGCTAGCACACATGCTCTGGCAATGCTCCGCATTAAGCGGCACCAGGTTCCGTAAAGAAGAAGACTGGGAGGACGCCCTGCGCAGCGATGACCACCAGACCCAGCTCGGGGTTGTCCAGAGGGCTCACGAAAGGGCGGAGGCTCACGGGCTTCCCGTCCCAACGTGGGTGCGGCCCGCGACCCCTGCTGACCACTAAACAAAGAGTGGGTGGGGAGGGGTTCCTCAGGACTCATTAAAGTTATTTCCTCCTCCTCAGATTAAGGTGATAGGCGTACCAGGCTGAATGCTTTGCTAACATGAACGTATATTGTGCAGGGCGTGAATGACGTGAACACGGATCGATCTAGCAGCACTCAACGCCCACTCACATTCCGCTCGCGCGCACATTTTGTTGCGGCCGATCTAGTCATGCATACAAGCATAAAAAATGAAAGCGTAAGCCCGCGTGCTACCCTTCGATTAGAAGAAAATAGTGACTGCACCGGAAAATTCAAACTCAGAAAACGGTTCAAGCATCGTCACGCGAATTCAGTGTGGGTGCGATATAATTTAAGAAATGAAACGGCGCAAGCTTGCGATATGCAACACACTAGAAGCAAAGTGGGTGTTCATGGCTAGAACCTATGATGAGAAAGCACATAGCTATGTAAAGAAATCTTTCAAAAGATAATTTATCAGGCGGGACGAAGGCAGGCGTTTTATCTTGGATTACAATATCACTAATACAGTTTACTTGTGAAAATCTTTTTTATTTCAATTCCACTTAACATAGACTGTGTATATTATTAATTTGGCTTTCGTCGTTTGGGGAGCGAGTGACTCTTGCAGGATCTAAGAGGTGACTTTCTTTTATTGCGATAGCAATTATATGGACACTTCAACCGGATTTCTGCCGTCGGCGTCGCCGTCGTCGTCGCCGTGAGGTTCCCTATAGATAAAATCTTCGCCGCGCGCCGTATGCCCGAGCGGAAGCGTGCGGGTACGCGCGCTATCACGGAGAGCGAACGCACTCATCTCCCACGCTCAAGCAAGGAAGCAGGAAGCCAGCGCCGGAGGGAGCGGTGGGGGGGGGGGGGGGGAGGCGCACTTCTACTCTGCCAACAACCGCGCTCGTCGCTCGTCCGCACCGTCTCTTATCTCCACACGGCTCTGACCTTTATGCGCCGTGCATTCGCCGCTCAGTTTCCGTTGAAGCGATAGACCGCACGTACCTTCGCCCGCTGCGGCGTATGCTTGCTGCCAGCGTTTTGACAGTCGTTGTCTGCAGTCATTCAGTGTGATCTATTTATGTTTGCTTGTGCGCGCTCACACCACGCTTGTTCATTCAGTTAGTAATAGTCGGGCCACATTTTCCAACGCACGCTACACATGCAATGCTGCCCGGATCGACAGTGCAGCACTACAGGTGTGTCCCTTAATTCGCACGCGCTGCCCACGGGAAGCGCTTCTCATCAACACCACCGTTTCACACGCGCCTTCTCGTGGTCATCGAGTCTCTCTTCATGTCGGTCTACTTACGCCGCAGCACACCTGCTTACCTAATCAGCTCATGTTTACTACAATTCATATTGCTACCAAAGCCGATCACCTTACTTCGTATGACATTGCTGTGTTGCTATCGCATTCATTGCTTCGCCCTTAGGGCGAAACTGTGACATTTTTTTCTTAAATTGCATATGAGAATGCGCCAATGTAAGCGTATTTGACAGTGCATGCTACAGCTTGTCCACAAATACACTTATACCCAGCACACAATAATCTCATAGACTTTTTATTTGTTATTTTGCAAAGGCAGAATAAAAAAAATTGTGCATGAAGCAGCTCGATAATTTTATTCGAGGAGAGCCTTCCCACAAGCTTACGCTCTCATACACTCCCACAATGCAAAAATGTTGAATAAAAACATGCAAGCGTGTAATATACACCGCACGCGCATTGTAAAAAACATTTAGTATCCAGGATGGAACAAATTTGAAAATCAGCCACTCATCTGCACAGAAAACAGCAGTATTATACAGGGTGCACAAAGATTTAAAAACATGTAAATCTCACGTTGCTGAACAGAACCAAGGTAATGTTGTTTTCGGTCCCTTGGAGATACTGAGATTATTTTTTACATTCGGCCTAATTACATGATTAGTCTTAATTAATTATCAACTTCTCAAATATTATAATTATATTAAAAGTTTCAATGAGGAAATTGGAGAGCAACATGAAAGACTCCCGATACAGCTTTTTATTACTCAATACACGCTACGTAGAAGTATTTTTCCGAGCGTGAAAGAAGCCCAGGAATACACGTAAATTGCCTCGAGGCACTTTTGAGTCTATTCGCGGATTTCTTTCACGCTCGGAAAACACTTTTATGTATCACGTATTGAGCAACAGAAAGCTGTATCGGGAATCTTTCATGTTTCTGTGCAATTCTCTCGTTTACACATTTTTATCTAATTATAGCATTAGAAAAGTTGATTAATCAGTTACGAAAATAATTATGTAATAAGGCGGAATGCAAAAAATAATCTGAGTATCTCCAAGAGACGACAGACAACATTGCCTTGGTTCTGTCCAGCTATGTGACATTTTCATATATTTAAATCTTGGTGCATGATAGTTAAGACACCCAGTATATATCTTATACAAGCAGCAAAATTTGCACAGACTGCTGTGGCACACAGCAGTTTTTGTGGCACACAGGAGGTTCTCTCTTCCGCAGCGGCTTTCGAGGTTTATTTTACCGTGTGAGGTTCTTTGGACAGTTCGTAAATAAGGTGGGAACTGTATTTGCAGACAGAACAGGGCTCTTTGGCGCGTCGAGTAGCAGCATTTTATCGAGCTTCGCGTAATATGCCGTCGATATCATATTGTCACGTGCAACAGAAGGCCTTCAGAGCAAGAAGTCCTGCACCGGCAGAGACGAGTACTAGCCAGGAAGATGGCTGACCCCAAAAACGAAAAACCTCTTCTTCTCTCCTTGCCTGAATACAGGCTCGCGCTCGCCGCAGCTCGAGACCTCGTGGCATTTTCCCCCTGTGAAAAAAACGGGCATCGTCCCGATGCTAGCGCTGGTCGACGTAGGTAGAGGGAAAGAAAAAAAAGGGAAGGAACATAAAGTAAGCACAAGTGGGGGGTGAGGGAGAGAAAAATAAAGTACATCATAAAGTTGAGACGCTGTCGCACTATCGCGCGAAATAAGGTTTGAGTCGTACAACGTGCACAATCTCCGAGTGCTGCCTTCGACGCTGGGGTGACATGGCACTATCCGGGAGAACCTCGTAGTTCACGTCACTAACGCGACGCAGCACTTTGTAGGGTCCAAAGTAGCGACTGAGCAGTTTCTCTGACAACCCCTGGCGGCGCACCGGCGTCCACACCCAAACTTGATCGCCCGGGTGGTATTCTACTTGGCGATGGCGAAGATTGTAGCGGCGTGCATCTACACTCTGCTGTTGCGTGATGTGTAGGCGTGCCAATTGGCGAGCTTCTTCGGCGTACTGCGTAAATTGCTCAGCGTCAGGGGTGAGCAGCGCGTCGTAATCGTGTGGGAGCATCGCATCCAGCATGGTCTGAACCTCACGTCCATAGACAAGACGAAACGGCGTGAATCGCGTCGTCTCCTGGATGGCAGAGTTGTACGCAAATGTTACGTACGGTAGAACCTGATCCCACGTCTTGTGTTGTACATCGGCGTACATGGATAACATGTCGGCGATGGTTTTGTTCAATCGTTCCGTCAACCCGTTGGTCTGCGGATGATATGCAGTGGTCTTGCGATGGCTCGTGTAGCTTAGCTTGAATACGTCGTCAATCAGCTGGGCCGTGAAAGCTGTGCCTCTGTCAGTGATCACGTAAGACGGGGCTCCATGTCGAAGAACGATCTGGTCTATAAAGAACTGGGCAACATCGGCAGCCGTAGCGCGTGGTAGAGCCCTTGTCTCGGCGTATCTGGTTAAGTAATCTGTGGCGACTACGATCCACTTGTTGCCGGCTGATGATAGTGGAAAAGGCCCGAGTAAATCCATGCCTATTTGATCGAATGGTGCCCTGGGTGGTGCGATCGGTTGCAGCAGCCCCGCGGGCTTCAGTGGCGGGGATTTGCGGCGTTGACATTCCCGACAACTCTTGACGTAGCGCTTTACAGATGTAGATAGTTTGGGCCAGTAGTACGCCTGTTGAACTCTGGCGAGAGTTCGGGAGGAGCCTAAGTGACCAGATGTGGGCTCGTCATGGCAGGCAAGAAGAATGTCGTCGCGCATGTCAGCAGGTATGACGAGAAGGTAGGGTTTGCCGTTGCTGTTCGAGTTTTTCTTATACAGGACACCTCTTCGAAGGCAGAAGGACGAGAGACTGCGAGAAAGGCGTCGAGGTAAGGGAGAGTTGCGTCCTTCGAGGTTCTCGATGATTGCGCGGATTTCGGTATCCTCGCGCTGTCGTGCAATCAAGTCCGTTGCGGTGAGGGCCCCAAGGAATCCACTGTCATCCTCAGCGGCCGGATCACAAACATCGGTGGGTGCACGCGACAACGAATCCGCATCTTCGTGCTTGCGGCCTGATCTGTATACGATGGTCAGATCGAATTCTTGCAGACGAAGGCTCCATCGTGCGAGTCGCCCAGCGGGGTCTCGTATATTGGTCAACCAGCACAATGAATGATGGTCGGTCACTACTTTGAAGGGGCGACCGTAGAGGTAAGGCCGAAACTTCATGGTCGGGCGCCCATACCACTGCAAGGCACTCTTTTTCTGAGGTGGAATAGTTTGCTTCTGCGCGTGAAAGAGTACGGCTGGCGTAAGCTATCACGCGCTCTGTGCCCTCTTGGTGTTGGACCAGGATGGCGCCAAGACCCACGTTGCTGGCGTCGGTATGGACTTCAGTATCAGCGTCCTCGTCAAAGTGAGCAAGAACTGGTGGTGTCTGCAAACGCTCCCGCAGCTCGGTGAAAGCCGCGTCCTGCTCTTCATTCCAGACAAATGGTACATCTTCTCGTGTGAGGCGAGTCAGAGGTTCGGCAATCCTAGAAAAATTGGCGATGAAGCGGCGATAGTATGCGCAGAGCCCCAGAAAGCGACGGACTGCTTTCTTGTCACGGGGAACAGGAAACGAGGCTACGGCGGTGGTCTTGTCAGGGTCAGGCCGAACGCCATCCGCGCTCACAACATGGCCGAGAAACTTAAGTTCTTTGTAACCGAAGTGGCATTTCTCTGGCTTCAGCGTGAGGTTAGCGGCGCGGAGGGCGTCCAGCACAGTCTTCAGACGATTCAGGTGTTCCTCAAAGGTCGCCGAAAATACGACGACGTCATCAAGATAAACGAGGCAAGTATGCCACTTCAAACCAGTGAGAACAGTGTCCATCATTCTCTGGAATGTCGCAGGTGCAGAACACAACCCGAAAGGGAGCACTTTGAATTCATACAGGCCATCCGGCGTAACAAAGGCCGTTTTCTCGCGATCTCGTTCATCAACTTCAATCTGCCAGTATCCGCTTTTCAAGTCTATAGATGAAAAATACTTGGCGCGTCGCAGTCTGTCGAGTGAATCATCGATGCGGGGCAGTGGATAGACGTCTTTTTTAGTCACGCTGTTTAGCCGCCTGTAGTCAACGCAGAAACGTAGTGTTCCGTCCTTCTTCTTCACGAGGACGACCGGCGATGACCAGGGACTTTTGGAAGGCTGTATAACATCGTCCTGAAGCATCTCTTCGACTTGCGTATGTATCGCGTCCCGTTCTTTGGCCGAAACTCGGTAAGGCTGTTGTTTTATGGGCGAGACGTCGGTATATGTAATGATTCGGTGTTTCGTGATGGGCGTCTGATGCACCTTAGAGGACGAGGCGAAACATTCTTGGAATTGAAGCAGCAATTCATGCAGCGCTATTTGTTGTTCCTCCGGTAGAGTCGAATTAATGTCTACTTTGCTTAGTGATGCCGTCGCAGCCCCCGGTGTCGATTGGAGAGCATTGTCCAGTGATGCAGACGTAAAACATTCAGCAGTCTCTGTTATGGGGTAGGCGAGAGCGATGGCAGTGCGACGAAAAAGGTGACGATGCTCATTACTAAAATTCGTCACAAGCAGCGTAGAACGTCCGTCACGAAGCGTGACGAGGCTGCGAGCGGCGCAGAGACCTAGTGTGAGCAAGAGCGACATGTTGCCTTCAGCGACTGCCTCACCATCACGTAACTTGTCACACACGACATCAACGAGGACACTCGAACGGGGGGTTAACGCGACGTTGTCGGCATAAACGCTAAACGTGATGAGATGGCTGTCGTCGGTTTTGTCTGCTGCTCTCTCTGTCGAGAAGGTCACGGTGCGCTCCCGCAGGTCGATAATAGCGCCATATTCCCGTAGAAAGTCGATTCCCACGATGATGTCTCGGGAACATTCGCGAAGTACAAGGCAACTGGAGAGAAACGTACGTCCACGAATGCCAACTCTGAGTGTGCATATACCAAGTGGGGTGACTACATGTCCGCCGGCAGTACGAATTTGTGTTCCGTACCAAGGCGTAACTACTTTCTTCAGGTGTGTCGCTAGTTTTCGGCTCACGATCGAGTAATCAGCCCCTGTGTCCAATAACGCACTGACTTCATGGTGACCGTCGAGCACCACAGGTATATCCAAAGACAGTCGGCTTCCGAGTTCAGTTGTTGTCGAATCACTGCCGGTACCTGGTCGCGTCGCTGGGAGGCCTTGCTCGCGTCGATTATCAGCGGCCTCGCCCCCGAAGGTCGCTGTCTTTAGTTTTCCCGTCTAGGGCTTGGCGAACGCCCCTGCGCCGCCACTGGGGGGCTCCGGGAATTTGGGGAAAATCGTCTCGGCGACGGTGACCGTGACTGTCGTCGCAAGGGCAGTGACATGCGCTGTTGAGACAGGTATTCCTCAATGGCTCTTGGTCTTTCGCCGAATCTTGGCCTTGGAGAGTTGACGGCAAAACCCTGAAGTCCAAGACGGCGATATGGGCATTCACGGTACACATGTCCGGCTTCGCCACAGTGATAGCACAGCGGTCGCCTGTCCGGTGTGCGCCAGACATCCGATTTTCTTTGAAGTGGTTGGCGGTTCTCCAAGTGCTGGATCGGTTGCACTGATGGGAGTGTATCGTGAGGTGTGGGGCGCACGAAGCGCGGAGAAGCAGGAATATACCGGCTCGCAGCATCCGCGTATGATGCGCGCCGAAGCTCCGTCGGCACAGGTGGTGTGACCTCCATGGCAAGCGGGACTTGCAGAGCATGCTGCACCTCGTTCCTGATGAGGCTGGATATGGATCCCGCAGCAGGTTGAGGCGGGCAGTGTATTCTTTGCAGCTCGTCGTGTACCACTGATCGGATGAGGTCGCAGAGGGAGTCGATGTTGATGCTACCTCCGGCAGCTCCGATCTGATCCATCGATGACGCGACGCTGATTTGCCGGTCGTACACTGCTGACCGCTGCTGAAGCACTTTTTCCATTGTCGTGGCTTCCGTTAAGAACTCGGCCACAGTCGTCGGGGGACTCCGAACAAGGCCAGCGAAAAGCTGCTCCTTAACCCCTCGCATTAAGTGCCGGAGCTTCCTATCTTCTGCCATGTCCGGGTCAGCTCGACGAAAGAGGCGCGTCATGTCCTCAACGTACATCATCACACTTTCGTTGGGCATTTGGATGCGCGACTGAATGGCCCGCTCGGCGCGTTCACAGCGGTCAGCATTGGCGTAACTTGCCCGCAGATGACGACAAAAGTCGCTCCACGACGAGAAGGGTTCGCGGTTCTCGTACCAGGTGCGAGCGCCATCCTCCAGGCTAAAGTATACATTCTTCAGCTTGTTCGCATCGGTCCACCCATTGAAATCAGCGACGCGTTCGAACTGAGCCAACCAGTCTTCGACATCCTCAAGGATGGAACCATGGAAGACTTTTGGCACTTTCTGTAGCGTATAGTGAGCAGCACTAGTAGTGCCTTCCATACCGCTTTGGTGCGTAGCTGACGTAGTCTCGGGAAGAGGTCCAAGCTCAGGGGGCAATCCTCGGACTCTTCGGCTGGCCCGGTGAACAGGTGTTGTCACTGTAGGCACAGGGCTACCAGGAGGCGTGTAGGACATTTGCTGGGACTACCCAGCACCTCCACCAGTTTGTCACGTGCAACAGAAGGCCTTCAGAGCAAGAAGTCCTGCACCGGCAGAGACGAGTACTAGCCAGGAAGATGGCTGACCCCAAAAACGAAAAACCTCTTCTTCTTCTCTCCTTGCCTGAATACTGGCTCGCGCTCGCCGCAGCTCGAGACCTCGTGGCAATATCCTCTGAAAAATTCTTGGCGCAAACATGGTCGGTAGGCATTAGAGTTCGGTCTGCCCTCAGATTTACATGGCGCCACTGCTCTAGACGACCGCTGTCGGACGGCGCTTTGAATAAAGGCACACGCTCCGCACAAGTCAGGTATCCAGAATTGCAGTTCGTGACGAAGCACTTTCTACTTATTTCAAACTCTCAGAAGGCCGCTTTCGCGCGCGTTGGGGGGAGAGTGTCAGCACCTCTCCTTATTCTTACACCGTGGTCTTAGCCAACACCCTCTAAAAATTCTTAAGGCCTCTCCGCTTCCTCCTTTCCCCGCGTGCTACGTCACGCCAAGTGTCCGACGGAAAATCAAGTTTGGCTGCACGTGTGTTGTCGGCGCGCTTGCCCAGGCATACAGTGTACTAGAAGAGTTGTAGTGCGCTCACACCGCGGCAGAGCTTGACGCACTTCATGTCGCCGCCGAGAGTGGCGCGGTTCGCAGCGTCACCTTAAGCTATCAGCTCGGTCCAAAAAGCCAGGCACTGCTGACTAATGCCATAGAGCAAGTGATTAGAACAAAGAATATTCCCGATGGATGGCGGGAAAGCAAGATGAATCTCATCTACAAAGGCAAAGGAGATAAGGATAACACGAGCTCGTACAGGCCAGTTACAGTAACGTCGGTGATATATAGAATGGCAATGCAAGCCATAAAATTAGAACTGTCGAAGTGGGTGGAGGAAAACGATGTATTGGGGGAACTACAGAATGGGTTCAGGCCAGGCAGACGCTTAGAAGATAATATGTTTGTACTAACTCAGTGCATAGAGATTTCAGTAGCTCAGAAAAGACCTTTATGGATAGCATTTCTAGATATTAAAGGAGCTTATGACAACGTAGACAGGGAATTGTTGTGGGATATTATTCAATACGAAGGCATAGATGACGATTTCGTGGAGCTGCTAAAGGAGATATATCGAGACAACCAAGTACAAGTGGTATGGGAAGGCCGAAAAGGAAATGAAATGGTGGGAATTCACCAAGGATTGAAGCAAGGATGCCCTCTGTCACCATTGTTGTTCACTGCTTTACGTCAAGGGTATAGAAAGACGACTGGAAAACAGCGAATTAGGTTTCGATTTATCCTACATGCGTAATGGACAAATGGTGCAACAGAAGGTCCCTGGACTGATGTACGCAGACGACATTGTGCTACTAGCGGACAATAAAAAAGATTTACAGATACTTGCGAATATCTGTGGGAACGCAGCGACAAATCTAGGGCTTAAGTTTAGCACAGAGAAATCGGGGATTATGATCTTTAATGAACACACGAGTAACTTCGTGGTGTCAATTCAACAGCAAGTAATACCCATAGTGAAGCAATATAAGTACCTCGGCGTACACATAAACGAAGGGAAGAATTACTCAAGCAACCACCAAGATAATCTGAAAATAAAGGGGAAGCGGAATGCAGCAATAATGAAACACAGAGCACTATGGGGCCACAATAAGTATGAGGTGGTGCGTGGAATCTGGAAAGGAGTAATGGTGCCAGCGCTAACATTTGCAAATACCATTATATGCTTAAAATCGGATATATTGGCGGGTTTGGAAGTTAACCAAAGATCAGTAGGCCGGTTGGCTTTGGGAGCACACGGTAATACGACAAATGAGGCAGTGCAGGGTGACATGGGTTGGGCCTCTTTTGAAGTCAGAGAAGCACAGAGCAAAATTAGTTTTGAAGAAAGGCTCAGGAACATGGATGAAAATAAATGGGCGGCTAAAGTGCGCAAGTATCTCTACATGAAAAGCGTGGACACAGAATGGAGGAAGAGGTCAAGGAAGTTGGCAACCAAGTACAGGATAATCGAAACTGTAAATAGACAACCAGGGGTCATCAGAAAGAAAGTGAGAGAAATAGAGACCGTGAATTGGATGCAAAGAATGGAAATAAAAAGGACAATGGAGATTTACAAGAATGAGAAGAAAGAAATTAGAAGGGAAAATTTGTACGATAACACAAAGGGCAGTGCCTTGCTATTTGAGGCTCGAGCCGGTTGCCTAAGGACGAAAACATATCGGAACAAATATTCGGAACTAGATGAGACATGTGTATGCTGCAGTAAAGATCCAGAGACCACTCAGCACATCCTAATGGAATGCGACGGGATCCACCCAGCGAGAACCGTAGGTAACGTGCAACTCCCAGAAGCGCTTGGGTTTAAAGTGGAAGGAAACATAAACAGATCAGCCGTAGAGATCAGCAAGAGACGATTAGAGTACTGGTGGAAAAAAAGCAGGGAAAAGATGGATACGACCTGATCTCTTAAAATCATAGGCAGCGGTACAAGGTAAATTTTTGAAAAATAAAAATAATGAGAGGTATACAAAAATGATGGATAAAGAACATGTATAATATACCTGATTAAATCAAGCAGGCTAGGTGACTATTTGTCGCCGCCCCGTTTCACAGGGGATGCCAATAATTCATCATCATCATCATCACCTGAAACTTTCCTACGCGTCGCGGTAAAACAGCTATCGCGTGTTGCTGTTTTCACCGTATAAAAGTAAAATGCACGACGTGCAGCGCACGAAAGTTCTTTTGGTGCACCTTCGCAGTGTGCAGTGAAATAAATTACTATTGTTGCGGCTGATCTACAGTGGGTTGGCGATTTTTTTTTTAGCCGGAGGCACGGATGAACTAGCCTTGCTATTCATGCTGTTCTGTTAAAGGCTTGATACGGCCGCTGCAGTCACGGTAGCAAGAGGCACTCGAGTTTTTTCTGCAGCTGATCGATAAAATGGTCAGTGAGGTTTCGCCACAACGACCGCGCATGCGCGTTTCCAGCACCACCGCGCCGAATTTAACCACCACTTCGAGTTTTTTTTTTTTCGCAGGTAAGGCGTGCAGCGCCTTAGACATTATCACGTTGCCCCATCTATTCACGAAATTAAATATTTAGGTATCACTGCTGCACAATTTAAGCTGGTTAGCTGGTTATTTATGTATTACATCTTTCGTAACGTTAATGCGACATGAAATCGAAAGGATGAAAATACCAGGTACACCGGTGAGCGAAAGTATACAGACCACAGGGTCGCCGAAAAAACTCAATTTCTTCGTAATTAACATGCATAAAGTGGAATTGACCAGTACACGTTAAAGCTCGCAATGCCAAGATTGGACTGCAGTCCTCAATTTCAAGTTGCATTCGCAGGCAGCTGAAAAAAAATCAGCTTTATCGCGCAATCCCTGGTCCGTATACTTTTGCTCACGGGTGTTTATTTACAACGAAGTAAAGAATGATCCCGGAAGAGACGGGAGCAGCCGGTGAAAATTCCGAATAGCTACTGTCTAGTGCGCTTCGGCTTTTCTTCGCGGTTGCTTAGTCCCTTTCACACCATTTCCTTTTGTTCTTGGCTTCTGTGTCGTCTTCGTCACGTACTGTGGTAAATTCGGAAGAATCGTGGGAACAGCGTTTTCTGATCAGTGGCAATTGTCACGAGGAATTCACACCTCTTTGCATTCTATATTTATAAGGTGCACAGGTCCCTAATTATGAATCGCGGTTCGAAGTGTAAATCACAGACTCGCAAGATTCCTCCAGTGTCTTATCTGCGCGGTTGAGGTTCCTCTCCCATTCCTTTCGCCGTTCTTCATCACGTGGAACGCTGAGAAAAGACGCCTTTGGTGCATCTTTCACACGACTGTAGGCAGATCTGCACTCGGGTTCAAAGCAGTATTTTCGACGGCGGCTAGCCATTGTCACTCACTAAGAGTGTACATTGAGTAAAGCGTCAAGCAGAGAGCAAGCAGAGAGGATACTGCTGAAAACGCCGGCGGGACTTGCAGTCGAGAGCCGACAACGTCGACATTAAGTGGTTAGTTTTCAGAAAGGAAAGGTTGGCGCTATCTTCTGCAGCCCTTGATCGAGAACGGTCAACGTCGCGATCCAACAGAACGTATTCCATACCACGCGAGGGAAGTTTTCAGGAGAAACTAGCGGCAGCGCCTCTGGCGGGCGCCGGAGCAGGCGACACTGAGTGCGCCGCGGCGACCCGGCGCAGGGATATGGCAGTGAGCACACTGCCCCTATTCTAGTACACTGCACCCAGGCAAGTGGAGATGGGCAAAACGGCTCACTTCAGTGAGCGGCTCGGAACGGCTCAGCTCACTGAAATGAACCGGTTCATTTGAACGGCTCACCGGTTCACTTAAACGTGTAACCTGTGTTATGCATATTATATAGTTATGCGGCTTTGAAAAAAAAACTAGATATGCATAATTTAATAACCATGTTATTGGTATTTTTACATATATTAAAAGCGTGAATTTTTTGTTGTAATGAAGCTTTCTTTTTTATATTGGGGATAAAATGCTTATTATACTGTGACAGGCAGAACGCGACGTACTTTTTTCAGAAAAGAAAAATTTGTAACTTCATCGTCATTACAGAAGCTTGTCCGTTTTTGAGGGTACTTTAAAATCAACTTTTGTCAAACTAAGAACACGAAATGATTGTACATTGTGTTTCAACTTTATTCATTTATTCACATACGTACGTTCACTATAATACGAGTAATCTGTAACGCCATGCAAAATGAATGTAGAAATCATTTCTTGAAGTACAATACAAAAATCATACGAAAGATCCACAAAACTGCCGCACGTACATTTCGTATTTTTTTTCTCTTGAGTGCACGCGCTATACTGGCGATCATGCCATCATACACCAGGAAAAAAAAGAAAAAAAAAGAAATGAAGTTATATTACAACACAACAGATCATTGGCCTCGTTTTGTTGACGTGCAGTGCATTTTCTGAGCGTGTACACGCTCAGAAAATGCACTGAAGTGGATGTCATGGGCGACATTTTCATGACTACACTAATTAGCACAAATGAAGACCAGGACGTAAACTGTACGTTCACCTCTTGTCGTTAAAGGGCCCCTAAACCACCCAGAGGTCGAAATTTAGTTCTGGTGTTGCAGATGTGCACGAGTGTACAACGAACACGTAGCCACGGGAATTTTTCGAAATGGTGCCGTAATAGCGGAGTTACACGCGTTTGATGACCGAAAAACAGCCATCGCTCGTTTCGCTCTTTCCTTCGCTACTCTCCTCATCGGCTGGTCTCCCCTCCTCTTCGAGTGCTTCTCGAAAGGTCACGTGACATACGTCATCGCCAACGCGCTTCTCAAAACACTGCATACTTCCGGTCACGTCCACGCCAGCGGCACATATACCGACGGGGAGCCGTCCGCCAGTGCCGTAGAACGTCTGCCGCGCGAGACGTGTCCAAAGTAGACCGCCGTTCGGCCGGCGCCCCGCCCGCTGCACCATCAATGGCCCAATCGACGACCGCGAACCTGCGCGCCTCCGCCACCGGCAACGAAAACATCAGCTGCAGCCGGGAGACGACGGGCTCGGCTGTGCTCGCATCGCAGCCAACGGCGCCGCTAATATCAGCGTATTTTTCTTCTTTCTGTACAAGTATTGCGAAGAGCGATAACAACGATAAGAAAATATTGCGGCTTGTGAGCGTCGGTACATAGAGAAATGAATTCAACAAGAGGGGACACTCCCATAGGGCCCAGCGGCCGAATTGACTGCAGCGTGCCAAGCGGTCGGTGTCAATCACCTACATCACTTCCGGTTTCGGTTTTGGGCGCGCGTATTTTGAACGCAAGCTAGCACGCCGGCTGCGCCCCCCCCCCTCTTTTTTTTTCGCTCTTCGTGCAGAATCGGTTTATTATGTAGTAAAAATGATTGCGAACGATCTCGTGAAGTCCCATCGAATCTGTGCCACGTGCAATTTCACAAAGTACACGCAGGACCTTTTGTACAATGAGGAAATATTTATTTTGCTCTATATAAAAGCTCGTTCCGCGCTTTTTGTGCGTTCATCCAACGTTACGACACCAGCAGGTAAGGCAGTAGTTCCTGTATGAAGCTCCACCGGACGACACCAGCTGAAAAAAAAAGTAAATTACAAGCATGTTACATTTGCAAGCACGTAACAGCATGTTACAAGCATGAGTCATTTTGGTATTTAGACATAGGAATACTGCGTGTAGAGGCGAAACGTGCGATAGCGGTGAATGGGCGGCATTACAAACGAAAGCAATTCGCTTTTACATGCATGGCGTAGAAAATACCCGACTCATCCCAAACATATATGAAAACATCTGATTTCCAAGCGTTCCCCCATTTCCGGGTATTATTTCCTGCACTTTAGCCGCACAAATACACGAGCGATTTCGCGTTTCCAAAACTTGGCCTCGGGCGACGCGACGGTACGCGACATACACAGAGACGGACGCATCAGGCACTCAAGACAAATGCGTGGGTGCAATGCCTTTTTTCAGTCCTTTAGAAGTTTCTGATATGTTCGTCGTTCGCGCGTTCTGCCGGCGCCAGCAGCACACCCCATGTTATCACTCTTGGCAATCGCCCATCGCGTTTTCAACAGGCGTGAGTACCGAAAGAAGGTATATGTAGTTGCGGAGCCACAAAAAACGTCACAGACTTTTCCCTCTAAGGTTCATTAAACGCCAAACTAACTTTATCACCACGGCCGAGCTGCTTATCGCTAACTGCGTCACAGCGCGCTGTGCGGCCAGCGTGCCTCAAAAGTACCCCAGAAAGTCACAAAATTACTTTTCAGTAATATCTGGCGTCAGAGAAAGCGGCACAAACTTCTCCTAGCAAGATGCACTAGACTACACACCACGGCTGAGTTCTCGCTAACTGCGACACGGCGCCCTGTGCGGGCAGTGTGGCTCAAAAACCGAAATAAGTTACAATAGTCCCATAGGAAGCGTCGGAAACATGTCTCAGCACGATTCATTAACTCAAATTAACTGCGCCAGGATGGCCGAGGTGTTTTTCGCATACTGCGTCGTAAGTCTCGGTCCCGTGCCGTAAGCCTAATTGCGTCGTAGACTGTGAAACAAGATTTCTCACCTTGCCGTAGTCCAATAGTGCAGTGGTGTCTTGTCCCAGTGCAGAAGGAACGCAAGAGTATGTCGAGAGCCCAATAAACCAGGTTACATTTAAAAAAGAAAACAAGAAGGAGACAGACGGGTCGCCGCGCGCGAGCGCTCAAACGCGCGCGCAGCCATCCTCGCTGGCTTCGGGGGAGTGTCTGGCGGATGACGCATGTATCTGTCGCGTCATTGACCTGTGCATAGCCTCCTCGATAACTCTGCGCCTGTCAAACGGCGCTCGATCGGCCGTCGCTTTTCCCTCTCCCTATTGGTCGTTTGTACCGAGAGATGGCGCCACCGACGTAGACTAGCTCATGACTCCTGCCGTGTGCCCGCGTCTCCGTCTCTCCGTTACCTCCGCTGGGATCGCAAGTCGGGTGCATTCTTTTTGTCGAGTTTTCTCGTGCATTACGGTCAAACCTAGCAGCGTTGGTACGGTCCACAAATTTTAAACTTTCTTGGGTGATCGTGGACCTGAGCGTAACGCTGAGCGACCGTGATTGCTAGATGCTTTTGACGTGCGATCACGTCAAAAAAAAAAAAAAAAAAACATTCGAAGAGGCCACGCTGGTTCACAGACATCATGTGCGCGTGAAGCACCATGAACTTCTTCACGTGGATACATGTAACTTCGAGCAACGAATATAATGACAAAGCATATAGTGACAGAAGCGCCCTCGGGATTTTGTATGTCTGAGCTGCATGCATCGTTCAACAAAGCGTTTCCAATAAAATATTTGCTCGCATCTTGCTTATTCAAGGCATGCAGCGCTTTTTGTAGGTCCTTAAATACTTGTTTCTATTTTTCCTGGTCGCCAAGGCACACGGACATGGTAGAAAGGGCACAGGTTTCTGGGTATGAATATTCACGTCGGCCACAACGCTCATCTGATGCAAAAGAACTTGGGGAAAACTTGTCAGAAAGTCGTAAGAATAGTATCCTACTAACGTGCGCTTAAAGTCCCTAGATATTTTTTTGCTTTCAAATCTAGAGACTTTACGTGCGCCGAGGCCCGAAGGACGCTCACTATAGACGAGGCAATCTAAAGTTTGCCCGCGCGGCACTAGCGCCGCCTACTCCCCTGGCGGAAGAATGGAAGTGTCGAAGGTCGCCGCCGGGCCAGCGCGCGTCCGTGTTCTCTACGGCGCGAGCGACCGCGTGCGTTGTTTTCGTGACGGCGAGCGCGACCTCATCAACCAGGAAAGGTGGCACGCCATACTGCTGTGTTGTTGATTGCCACAAGAGCCTCGAAAGTCGAAAGCCGCCCGTGAAGTTCTACAGAATTCCGGAGAGGTGGTACGAGAAGGACAGACGACAAGCGTGGTTAACTGCAGCGCGCCGAGTCAAGTAAGTCACGTACTTTCGCATTCGCGTGCAATATCACGGTCGCTCGATAAAAACGCAATAGTAATGTGCCTGTATTTAGCGCATGGCCGTTTGTTAAGACGTGTCGCGTAGTTGAATCGTACAGTGAAATCCGCCGTGTTAGCTTAGCGGTAAATGCATACGTGTAGCGGCGCTAAGCTCGACGACGCGAGCTCGATTCCCGGCCACGGCGGCCGCATTTCGATGGAGGCGAAATGCAAGAATACAGTTCTTTCCATGTACTTTGATTTTTGTGCACGTTAAAGAACCCCCGATGGTCAAATTTATTCCTGAGACCCTGGATTACAGCGTGCCTCATAATGATATTGTGCTTTTGGCACGTAAAACCTACGAATTTAATTGATTGTACTGTTAGTTCACTCGCGATAGGCAAAGAATGGCTCAAGATAATTATATCCTTTTTCCAAACGCTGCAACTTAAATTCCTAGTTGTACAGGATAGGGCCGCACGTTACTTGTCTTTTGTGTGGTGACAATCCGTATTTAATGCAAGCTACGGTCATCGCATGCGTCGGTAAGCGGCAGATCGCAAAGCAGCTGCCCGAGACGCGCACGTTATGTTTGTTGCTTGGCCATGCTTTCTGGGTTCACAATATCCAAGCATGTTTTAAAGTAATTGCCACCTTGCACATTCTTCCTGCTTCACTCTTCCCGCCAAGAATCGTTTCATGTAGTAGCCGGCCATCGGTGTGAGCTTACTTTAGCTGCGGCGGGGCATTCGCCCGACGAGAAACTAGATTTGCTTTGGTGAGGCATGTATCGCTAATTCTTGCGCTCGTGCTGCTGGTCCCAAGGTAATTGCTGGTTACCGTGATCTGGGTTCATTTCGCGGAGCAGTTTGCACGAGTGATTTCTCGTGACCAGTGAAAAGATACCTTGCTCAATAATGCAATGAGTTGCCATGACTCTAGCATGGAATAAGGCATGATATATACATTAAATATTTATACCGCATGATATAAGGCATTATGCACATATGTAGTACTTACATCGTTAATTAATTTTATTGGCTTATTGGTGCCTAATGCATGTGTTCTTTCTGTTCCGACAGTGCTGATGCCACTCCCTGGGAGCCAAATTGAGAGCAGCCGTGTGTGCGCGCCCAGCGACCAACGAAACGAACCGCGATCGTCACCGTCTCTGCACATCTCTGCAAGCATGCATGACCGCTTTGTGACTGCACCATAGAGAAATAAAAGTGACTAAATGACTGAACTCGGTGTGTACCTCTAACTCGATGTCGTATACAATCTTGTTGGACACCTCCGACACGCACTTGGCTTTCACTGTCACATCACCGTCCACAATTTTTCAACACCACACAGGTGTGGAAGCAGACGCTCCCCTTTCTTGCGGTTGCCGCCACGAAAAAAACTGTTGGCGTCGGCAACCGTCTTGAAATCGCACTGCAGTCTTTGCATCGCTGTTCAGCAAGCAGGCGATCTGCCGCCTTCGAAAACGGAGCGCCGTGAGCACGAGCAGTGAAGGAAAGCGCGGGCGAAACAATGTAAACAAAGCGGAGACTGCATCGCGGAGCGACCGCGCTGCTTGAAAGTTCCACATTGGGGGCGCTGTCAGGAGGCGCAGCAGCGCCAATCAGGCAATCGTTTTCTCGTCTATAAGAATGAAGGAAGAAGAAGAATATAAGAAGGACGGCTCACTATAGAGCAGCGTCGCAAGACGTTTTTGACAAGGTAGAGCTCTAAGAACGCTTGGCGACTTGCGTACTTTCTGCACTTTACTACGGTAACTAAGGGCGTATTAACCACAATGAACAAATTCGCGTTTTGTTTTTCGTTTTCTTCGTTTTTTTTTCTACGCGCGACGCGCAATCCGCTTTCACGTTACAGTTGCTGCAACCGCGCTCGCACTTTCACAGACTGTATTCGAGACACTACTATGGTGCTCCACAGCGTTATAAACAAGGCTCTGGTCACCCAGTGGATCGTTGTTCCACCATCGCAGCAATTAAAACAGTCGGCGTCGAGCCCGCCGTGCAGACGGGAGACGCGGCGGCACCCTACGTCGGTGGCGCCCTCAGCGAAATGAGCGGCGGCAGTTTGCAACTCTGCCGACGGCGCCTCTCTATTGTTGTCTCGGCGTCTTGACAGGCACAGAGTGTATCGAGGAGGCTATGACCTGTGGCTAGGTAAGGCAAGGAAAATCCCAAGGCACCATGGCTACATTTAAAAAAAAAGGAGACAGACGGGTTGCCGCGGGCGACCGTTCGAACGCGCGCGGCCGCCCTCGCCTCGCGGAAGTGTCTGGCGGATGACGTATGCATCTGACGCGTCATTGGCCAGTGGCTGGGTAAGGCAACAAAAATAAGTCGCAAAGCTTAAGCTCATTTATGCGCAAAACGTTTTAGTTTTCGCGGCAAAGAATTAAAGAAATAAATCAATGCCTGTTAACCTAAGTTCACTTTCTTTTTTTTTTCGATGCTCGCGGCAGCTAACGTTCGATGTCAAAAGTATAGCGTGACGTATGGTGACGTGTTTCCTGTTGCCAGTTTTTGCCGAGTGTCCCCTCTTGTTGAATTTCTTTCTCTATGGTCGGTATTTCACTTCAAAGCGCCGTCCGTTTTAGCTTTGAAGGGAACCAGAAAAGGCCTAGCGACGATATCGGCGCCGTCGAGCGATCAGCGGCGGTGAATCTGCCGCACAAATGAGTCCCGGTCTCATCCTCTCTACGTACGGCAAGGAAATCTCGCCGTTTGCGAGCAAGAACCACTGTCGAATGGCGGCCCGCGAATGGCAAACGGCGTGCGATGAGTTACCGTGCCGGTAACGTGGACTCAGCGCTTCTCGGCTACCCGCTGTTGCTGCGGTGCCGGCCCGTGTTATGCGAAGCGTACCGCTATAGACCCTGTGTTGCGTGCACGTCTGGAAAGGCCAACACTGTCGCACTCTGTTCGCGCAGCTAATCAGACCACTAAGCACGACTGTGTTGGAACGCGAGCGATTTGGCACTTGCGTTGCGGGCTGTAATTACCGATTCGCAAGGGCGCACAAACAAGCAACACGACGAGGAAGAGCAGAAAGCGCGCGTACCTGCTAGCAGACTAACCGGAAGTCGTAGGTTCTTGTTCGACCAACGGACATCGTTTCCGCAGCTGACATCACCTAATTCCCCCTGCTGACATCGTGACGACCGCTGGGGATACCGGAAAGGCGAGGGGAGGAGAACGGCATTTTTTTTTGTGGAACTCCCGCAGCGCGTAGCGCTGCAGCGTTTGTCATCGTTGATCGTGACAGCATTCTGAACTCGATGAGTGTTTACTTGAAATGTTCAAAAATATCTGAGATGGTTTAGGGGCCCTTTAAAGACACGGAAGACCATCTTCGAAGTGTTATTGGACCAGCGCACGATGTGCGATCGGTGAGAGTCGTGCGACATCGTTCGAACAGCCGCAGGCAACGAACCAGTACCATCCTTTGCCAATTAAGACTTCTTTACTTCTCCCCTCGGTGGCATCGGGTGCCACACCATAAGACGCACAAAAAAATGTCACAGTTTCGCCCTAAGGGCGAAGCAATGAATGCGATAGCAACACAGCAATGTCATACGAAGTAAGGTGAGCGGCTTTGGTAGCAATATGAATTGTAGTAAACATGAGCTGATTAAGTAAGCAGGTGTGCTGCGGCGTAAGTAGACCGACATGAAGAGAGACTCGATGACCACGAGAAGGCGCGTGTGAAACGGTGGTGTTGATGAGAAGCGCTTCCCGTGGGCAGCGCGTGCTAAGGGACACACCTGTAGCGCTGCACTGCCGATCCGGGCAGCATTGCGTGTGCAGCGTGCGTTGGAAAATGTGGCCCGACTATTACGAACTGAATGAACAAGCGTGGTGTGAGCGCGCACAAACACGAAGAGATCACACTGAATGACAGCAGACAACGACTGTCAAAACGCTGGCAGCAAGCATACGCCGCAGCGGGCGAAGGTACGTGCGGTCTATCGCTTCAACGGAAACTGAACGGCGAATGCACTTAAAGGTCAGAGCCGTGTGGAGATAAGAGACGGTGCGAGCGAGCGACGAGCGCGGTTGTTGGCAGAGAAGTGCGCCCCCCCCCCCCCCCCCCTTGCTCCCTCCGGCGCTGGCTTCCTGCTTCCTTGCTTGCGCGTGGGAGATTGAGTGCGTTCGCTCTCCGTGATAGCGCGCGTCTCCGCACGCTTCCTCTCGGGCATACGGCGCGCGGCGAAGATTTTATCTATAGGGAACGTCACGGCGACGGCGACGGCGACGGCGACGACGACGCCGACGGCAGAAATCCGGTTCAAGTGTCCATATAATTGCTATCGCAATAAAAACCAAGGGGACTGCTGCGCACACCACACACTGCGAGCGAGTACCAGTAGCGCGAGCCGACCCACACCGGCCACCATTCGTCGGTCAGAAATCGAAAAACATCGAAACCCAGCAGAAGACCCAGCACTGACGGAACGGTTCGGCGCGGCTCATTGAAGGAGAGAGAACAGGCTTCCTCACTCCGAAAGAACCGCCGCTCACTTACTGAACCACGGCTCCCTCGGTCTTCAAAAGAGCGACCCGCTCTTGAGCGCTCAGGAGCGAGCCGGCTCTTTTGAAGAGCGAGGGAGCCGTGGCGAAAAGAGCGGCTGGCTCCTGAGCGCTCAGGAGCGAGCCGGATCTTTTGAAGAGCGAGGGAGCCGTGGCGAAAAGAGCGGCTGGCTCCTGAGCGCTCAGGAGCCAGCCGCTCTTTTGAGCCGCTCTTTTGAGCCGCTCTTTTGAAGAGCGAGGGAGCGGTGGTTCAGTAAGTGAGCGGCGGTTCTTTCGTTCTTCAGCCGAAGGCAAGGGGGTGAAGGCGACTCTTGCGAGCTTACACCGTGCTTGCGAAGAAGTGTGGGAGGGCAGTTGCTTTCTCGTACCGCTAATAGATGGCGCGGAAGCCGCACCCAGCATAGGGTGCCTCGATGCCAGCGCCGCCGTTCAGGGTGGTGCCATCCTTTGACCGCCCCCGCGCCGCCGCTTTCTCGCTGCGAAGCCATCTTGAGTCAGAGCGAGCGGTTGCGATTGCTTGGTGCCGGTGCTTAGTTCGAGACACAGTGCGCGCGGATGCTTCGCTGACGCTTCTACTTGCTGGACAGTGTTCAGCCGCATGAATGACAAGCTTGTCAAGTGCATCGAGTCGACATGACGGGCTGTTGTGTTCCCCAAGTGCACCGGATCGACGCGTAAAGGGCTTCGTTGTTTACGCTTCCCCCGGGACCCAGAGCGAAGGAAGAGATGGGAAGCCCAAGTAAAGTGGTATCACTGGAAGGCAACGGATAGCTCCTACATTTGGGAGGTAAGTGTCAAGAAAGTTTAGACTATCGCACCGCGTTTTTCATTTAAATAAGAAAGAGTTCTCTGATCCTCGCTCACGTACCTACGTTCGCTCACGAACTAAGCACTGCACCGATGCTGTCTGAGTAGCCTATGGTTTGCGAGCGCGCGTCGCATAGGCTTTTGCCGTTTTGATCGGCGCAGTCTATGCGAGTAGTACTTTAAGGACTGACAAAGATGCTTCGCCGCGAAATAGTCTTACATTAGCTACAAATCGTCATGTAAACCACCTATTTTACTTTATCACGGGAAGCACACATCGTCTGTGTCTCTTACTTCTTTTTTTTCTCAGTTTCTTTTTTCGCTACTGGTTATTTGGGACTAAAGAATGCAGTGCTTCTTCTGGGGAGAGCGGCTGTTGTGTACGTGGCAAGTGAAGGATTGTGATTTTCTCTGATTTCTCAGCAGATATCTTGCGGATCTCAGGTTGTTACATTATATAGCTGATTTTTTAGACGAATATATTGGTAGCGTGGTGCTCGTAAGCCGATGGTCATTCGTGCTCATTCCCGATCGTAGTGGGTGCTGTGACGGTTTGAAATGCCTGTGCACGGTATGCCCAGGTGTAGTAGAGTTGAGGGGCATCATGGGACCAAAATGTTTCGGCGCTTTCTGGCATGGTGTCTGTTGTAGCCTGTGCATTTCTTCGAAACGTGTGAAGCAAGGTAATACAGCATTACTTCCGCGAAAATTTATTTTTAAGCACTGTAATGGGTTCTCTGCATTTACAAGGGAACTTTTCATATCAATAATTACTTGTGTTGTTTTACTTGTACTTAGAAACACTTTGAAGAGGACCAGTACGAGAGAAATCGACAGGATGGACGCCGTCTGTTAAAGTCAACAGCCTTACATCATCATGGACTATATTTTCGAAGTGAGAAATATTGCTAATCTGTATTTGACTGTCTTAGTTTCATTTACGGTTTTTGTACGCGATATGTATGCAGTGTTGTTTATTTTTTCAATGTAGTTATCAGTCTTCTAATGGTTTTTTATAAAATGTTCTGTACTCGCCATCGATGTGTTTGGCTGATGCGACGTATTCGATGGTAGCTGATGTATTCTGGCTGGATATCTTGAATAATATTACCCGCGGTTGCGTTTTCTTGTTTGTATTCTTGTTTTTGATTTATATTGTGTGTAATAAGGTTGATGTACTCACTTGAAATCCCCCGAATGTAATGAATAAATTAAAAAAAACTCTCCCTATCCCGCATTGTGTGTGTCGAGCCTACCTTGCGATTTTTTTATTGCGATAGCAATTATATGGACACTCAAAAGCAGATTTATGCCGTCGCCGTCGCCGTGAGGTTCCGTATGACGTCATTTGGAGATGAAATCGTCGCCGCGCGCCGAACGCTGTATGTGCGAGTCAAAGAGCGCGAGGGGCTCGTCTTTCACGGGGAGTGAACGCACGGCGGAGAACAAACGTGCGTTCTGCGCCGTGCTCGCTTAAGGGCTGCAGAAGTAGGCGTCTCTTTTCTCCTTTACAATCACCATATATGTAGGGCAAACGCGCCTTCTTCAGACGCGCGAGAGGCCGTGGGGGAGGGGGAGGGAAGGGAGCTGACGTTTAGCTGCGGCACCAAGTGCCTATTTATATCAGAGGCTCCAGCAACAGTCACCAACGCCGCACGCATTTTGAGCTAACGCGGGCAAAACGCCGATGGCGTCGACAACAGTTCTGCGTGTTGTTGCTACCAAAGCCGCTCACCTTACTTCGTATGACATTGCTGTGTTGCTATCGCATTCATTGCTTCGCCCTTAGGGCGAAACTGTGACATCTTTATCTCGTCTTTCAACACAACCTTCAGGCGCCACACAGTACATATAATTTTTCATGTACATATCTCTTCCATGATTCACTGTACTAGACATTATTAAGTAAATGTATTTTGTGAATCGTTTGGTTTATTGTGTGTACTACGCAAGATTGACACAAAGAAGTTACGTTACATGTTTCTCTACAGCACTAACTAAACCTTATTTTCACATCGCAGTTATTTTTACACCAGCTTAATCCTGTCAGCACACAGTTTTGTGGGGAAAAAAAGCAAAATTTCGCGTAGATATCGTCAAATAATTGCAACGAACGCGAAGAGCACGCGCAACGCAAGGGAAACTAACCACCGTGCGCGAGTGGCTGGCTACGGTAAAGGAGGCGTGACGTGTAAACCAAAATACAACAGAGAAAAAGAAAAACTTCCACACACAGCGGGTCGCAAACCTTATATACCAAGCATCGAAGCGCAAAAAAAATAGTGCGTATTTCAAACATACACCCGGCATATTAAATGTGATTGAATTAGGCAACTTGGGGCATGTTCCCGGCGCCATACATTTACGTCTTCGACCTTCGACGAGTTAACAGCTATTGGTTATAAAAATGTGCAGATGCGATACCGATAAAAAAATTCTCATCAAGACAAAGCACTTGGAAGCGCGCCGCGAGTAACACTTTATGAACGCAAGCGTAGCTGAGTCTGAGCTCGTGTGATTCAATATGGCGGCGCCAGCGGGGTTGTCTCCACCCTGAACGGCGGCGCTGGCATCGAGGCACCCTAACCCAGCAGAAGACCTGGCTCTGACGGAACGCATCGGCACGGCTCTCTGAACGCGAGAGAACCGGCTGCTTTTCTCCAAAAGAACCGCCGCTCATTTTTACTGAACGGCCGCTCACCCGCTCTTTAAAAAGAGCCGCTCACAAGATCCGGCTCGCTAAGCGACCCATCTCTACAGCCAAGTCAGTGCGTGTGCGCCAAGCTGCTGCTACTTGCCCAATTTGTGTTCTTCGTGTCCATGTGAGCGTTCTTTTTTCGGTGTGCACGTGTTAATGCACGATGTGACGTTTTGCGCGAATTGCATAGCATCGCAACGACTGCAAGTTCGTGCAACATGGGTTGGTGTTGTGTTCCTGGGTTCCTCGGAAACTATGACAATGGGCCAAAAGTGCGCGTGTATTCATACCCAAGTGATGGCGCCCAGAAAAAAGCGTGGCTTCGAGCAATCCCACGGAAGGATTTCACGCCAACAGTGCATTCGAAGGTAAGGAATTGTATAATATTGTTTTATTGGGCGTGCGAACCTTTCTTCGTTCTTAGCTGCAACAGCTGTAATTGTCGAAAGGGAATGCTCTTTTCGTACGTAATGAGAATACTTCAACACGACGATGAAGAAGCATGCATTTCTCGTGAATATTCATCGAAGCGTGGGGTGCATTTGTAAATGAACAGTGGCAAGAAGGATACCGATCTCACAGTATAGTTAAAATAACCTTTATTTTGCTCTTACTCGCATAAACTACGCCTGGTTTGGTCTCTGTGTTTTGTTTTCTGCACGTTGGTGTGTGCAACCATCCTCCAATGCCAAGCGTGTTATGTAGCAAGTTATTGCTACTATAAAAATGGCATTCTTATGACGCGATGCAAGAACAAAAACATATGTAGCTCAAAAACAAGAATGTAATTTCCGTTAATTGATTGCTTTTTTTGACCGACTTCGTGCGTATACCACAGTTAAATAATTATGAAGGAACAGCTATTCGCTGGTTATATTTACGCGTAGTGTGTTTCATGTGTACCGCATTTATAACGGCCGCCTTTTTTTTATTTGCGCATGCAAGTTTGTGAGCTGCACTTCCATGCAGAGGATTTCATAACAACGCTGTCACATCAAGATGAACGAACAGGAAGGATGATAGAAGGGGCTGTCAATGACGACGACATCGCAGGCTGTCAACACGATATGCATGCCATTGTTTACATTGCAGGATATACTGCACATGCTGCCTCAAAGAAACTTTCATGCTCCGCTTGTTTCTGCTCACTGGTTATGGAAAACAGGGAAATTCAGGTAGAAAACAATGCCATGATAGTGAACCTAACCAGAGGAGGGCTGAAATTTCCACAGCCATGTATCGTCATCATGGTTCTGGTAACGCAGTTAGTTGTGCAGAAACTGTCTTTGGGAGAATACGCCAAAGACTTTCTCTCATGCAGTGACCAACGCGGTATCGTGTCTTCGCAGGCATTTTCCTTGTTGGAACCGCATACCGACATTGATACATGCGAAAATGGCCACACCGCACAAACTGTCTTGCGCTTGGTAGTTCGCATAGCAACCAATGTCGTCTTGAACAACTTCTGCAGACTGAAAAATGACGGCATCCAAGAAGAAGGCCGCAGCACGGAAAGCAGCAACGCTGAAGAAAAAGTGATGTTCGAGCGGTTATCTGGTGTCGTATGGCCCCTTCTTACGAGGGTATGTGCAGAATGCTTCACTTGTGCCCGAGAAAGCTTCTCAAAGACATTTCATAGTATTTTGCACCCATCACAGACTCGTACAACACCAGCAGAAGCGAGCGCGACGCTCCGGAATACCGGAACGCAGCGCCCGCACGGACACATGGGGTGACGTCACGCAACCATCGGAAAGGCCTTAGGAATCTAGGGGGTGTTGGCTTAGCGCCATCTGTGTGAGGAGGGAACACTTCTGGCGGAAGAAAAAATGATTTGACGTCATATCCGTTAAAAACAGCAGCGACGTCATTTTGTTCTCAAAGGCGCGAAATTTGTTTTCGAAGGCTGGCCATTAGAGCTGTATATTCAAATGCCCCGCCATTCGACTTGATGGGTGTTTTGAGCTTTCAGCGCGGAAAGCGATGCAGGAAAAGTTCAGCCGTACGGGTGTCGAAATCACATCGCTGCGCGTGACATACTTTCTGTGTATGTGCTCGTCTTTTCGTCGGACGCCAAGCCCGTCGGCCAGCGCTGTCCCACGAAAACAACTAAAGTGAACAACTATCTGGTGGTCGCAACTCACTACTTTTGACTGAACAGTTTAAGAAACAATGAAATTACCCACGTCAACAAATTCAGACAAACGTCGACAAGCAAAGCAACACAACATGTGAGGGGGGCGTGAACTTTACGAGTGCGCCTTTCTGTCCACTTCAAGAGCTGCATTGCATTGCTAGTGATAGCGGCATCAACGCCCGCCGCTATCGGTGGGCGCTGAAAAGAGGTATTTATTGATGATGATCAAGTAAAATAGAGTTCTTTTTTCGCCATGCGTACATAAAATTGATTAGGAATTTTACTTTCGTTGAATGAATCTAACTATGTCTCGCTTTTATTAAAAACTATTTTTTCTTTCCCAATGTTTGTTCCCTCCAAACATAGTCGCGCTTCAATCGCTGCTCCCATAACCACCCTTGCTGATATCGGTGACAATTCGTTCTGAACCGCTTTTCGCCCGAAGCTTCGCGACCATTTAGATCGACCTTGCGTCCACGTTAAAATGGCGAAGTGGAACGCAAGCGCCAATGGCGGGCGGATGCTGCTAACCACGACGCCGAGCTAACTCGAGATATCGAACGCATGCGACAACGGCGAGACGAGGAGCCGGCGTTGCTGGCAGAGCAGGTACGACGCAGAGAACGACGTAACTGACGGCGCAGCCAATGGAGACGTTTAGCGAAACATGGGACGAACGGTTTTTCGTTTCGCCTAGCCATATAAGCTTTCGCTATATAAA
Source organism: Dermacentor silvarum (assembly GCF_013339745.2). Taxonomy (NCBI): domain Eukaryota; kingdom Metazoa; phylum Arthropoda; class Arachnida; order Ixodida; family Ixodidae; genus Dermacentor; species Dermacentor silvarum. Next base: position 193,850,886 of record NC_051157.2, on the reverse strand, counting down.
AGGACCCGGTTCTTGACCGGGTCGAACCCGTGTCCGCTGCGTGGGAGGCAGATACTCTACCACTGAGCCACGCAAACGCTTGCCAACAGGCAGCGGAAAAATGCCCTATAAACGTGCCCTAGGCAGGTGCGCAGGCGCAGACGACGAGATGCGATTGAGACGAGGCGCGCAATCAACGCGGTCCCTAGCCTCCGCCAGTATGGTGGCGCCATCTAGTTAAGGTGCCTGCAAACGCAGCGTGCGCAGGCGCAGACGACGAGATGCGATTCGGACGAGGCACGCAATCAACGCGATCCCGAGCCTCCGCCAGTATGGTGGCGTCATCTAGTTAAGGTGCCTGCAAACGCAGCGTGCCCGACATGTAAGTTGCATATAGCAGTTGCATGCTACATGTCACTGGAACTGGTTAACTCAAGCAGGCTAGGTGACTATTTGTCACCAGCCCGTTTTGAAGATTCCAATAAACAATCATCATCAACAACAACAATAACGTACCGTGCCACGGGTCAAAGGATGTGACATGGGCGCCACGTATTCTGGATACCTCTTCGGTACACGTTATGGCATCTCGGAAGGTACGAACCGCTGCGGAAGTGAATCGTAGAGCTACGTGCTCGGCTACAACCAGGCCTCATGGGGCTCAGCAGACTGCTGTGCAGAGAGCATTACAAACCGCAGCTCACCGTCGACGCTGGGCGGACAGTTCAGATGGTTCTTGTCAAAACGAGGCGAGGAGACTTTGCCGCGAAGACCCTATTGTGCGTGGTGCCGAAATTGGAGCTACTCTTGAGCCGCTCCACCAGCTTACGCTGTGACTGTGCTGCGTGTGCCGCGCAGGCCTGCGACTTTTTTTGCTTTTCTTTTAGGAGCGAAGCTCCTTATAGCGGCACCCGTTCCGTCCCCGTCGTAGTAGTAGTAGTGTGTAACCAGTCTGAGAAAAATGAGAAAAAAAATTCCGAAGTTGTGTCCGTAGCGCGGAATCGAACCAGGGACCCCTCGCTTCCGAGCGCGCGGCGTTCGCCCACTACGCCACGAAGCGCACATAGACACACGCACCACGATGGCAATAAATACCCAACATTAACGAAAGGCCGCGTTTCTAGCGCGTTTCTAACGCGTTTGTGCTAGCGCGTTACGGCCCGTGTAAGAAGCTGGTGTAAGACGCTGTGGCCTCTCCGCCTTACCTTCAACGCGTTTCGAACGCGCTGCCCAAGGCGGTGGCAAGTCAAGCTCAAGTCGAGGAGCGTTTATGAATACGGGGGGTATACTCTCTCAGCAGTCATCTGATGGCGTCGGCAAACGCGGTGCACGTTCCGGCATGTGTAAATGGCTGCGTAAGACGCTGTGGCCGCTCCCCCTTACTAGAGAGTACTGCACGTTTCTAACGCGTTTGTGCTAGCGTCCCCTTAAGCGGGAGATCCGATGATTCCCTCCGGAGCTTCGCCCACTCATCATCATTCAACCCGTGGATATGCTGTGATTTTTTTACTCTCAAACGTGTTTTTGTCAGTACTTCGTTTTTTAACATATTTAGAATTCGTGCACTAAAATTTGTGCACTTTATGTAGTCTGATTATCGTGAAATTTGGCATGCTTATGCTTTAACCCTTTGTTGGTCACTGGGACATATATGTCCTACGTGCAACCGCAAGCGAAAGCTGCCTCAAGTGTGCAGAGGGACCTATGTAGCACCACAGAAACGGGTAGTGCCATGTCTTCGAAGGTAAAGCAACTATAATTTTAAGTTTTTATTTTAATTGTGAGGTGACACTAACAGTTCGAGTTGTTTTGCTTTTTCCTATGTTTTTTGGCTGTCGTCGCCCTTCAAGCACGTGAATTTCGTTGCTCTTTCGCCACGAATAAATTGACCATTAAGTGAAAAAATTACTTCTTGGACTCCACTAATGCAGTTAGATCAACTGTAGAGAGGTTTAGCATGGGAGTGTGCCATTGTTTTCAGCTGCCTGCAAATACGCCGAACGTAGTGCTTGAAGACGTCCAGCACTACTACAGAAAGGGCATAACATACCTGTTCTTTCGGGTAATAAATACTGTGCAGACAGCTCATCAATGGGAGGTGTTCTTGCAATGGTCGGCGCAGTCTAGTATATCACAAGAGAGGAAGCAAGAGCTGCTCAATTATGACAGCGGTGCCAAAAGACGTTCGGTTCCATGGGCAAGGGCCGTAGCCGTGCACCACCACTACTTGCAAAATGTACCATTGGTGCTCAACAACTTCGTAGGAAACTACGTACAAAGCTTTGTGTGTAAAGCCTGCCTAGTGCCTCTTTGCCTTGCGTACTTTGAACCCTTCTATAAGAAGGCGTAATCACCTCAGGGTCTTAAAGAATGAAGCCCAAGGTGTTCAGAGGGACAACGTGTGACCCAACTTCGCTCATGGCCTCAAGTTGGCCTCAAGTTGCCTGTGGGACAGGTGTTGTCCCGCAGATTTTTGACATAACATTCTTGTGCAAGAAATAATATTTTTTTACTGTTCTTTCATGTGGTACAGTTCGTTTAGAAAGAGGTACAGCTGGATCCAGGAGTAGATTTCTCGCGCCTGACAAAGAATTTACATGCCCTGATTAAATGAAACAACTTTCGGAGCTTTCCACAAACATATTCGGTAAGATAATTGCGAACGTTTCTTCGTTGAGAATGGCAAAAGTGAAACTCGGCGTTGGATTTTTTTCTAGACTAAAACACAAAGGTTACACTACATTTTTTTGCTTTATTGAATTCTACTATTCATTTGGAACAATATTAGCTATTTTTTAGTAATTTCTTCACTGTTATCGCTTAAGTTTGCACAAAAATGCATTGTTTATAAAAATGCATGGTTTTCGAGAAATTAACCAAATGAATGCATAAACTTTTATTTCCCTTTTATAGAAAAGGGAGGGGCCGGGGGGGGGGGAGAGATGGAGGTCTGTGTGCTCCAGTCCCACCAGCTACCGAAAACTAAGAGCAGATATGAAAAGAGGAGCTCAAGCTCTGTAAATGGGCAAAGTTTCATTGAGCTGTCCCAAATATTTAAAGTAACGTTTTTCCGAGTGGCCTCCCCTTAAACCATTTCGATAACATGCTTAGAACAGCATATACGAAGGCGCTGGGACTGTCTGTCAAAACATCTACAGAGCGCTTCCTGCAAGGGGGGGGGGGGGTTGCACAATTCAGCAGATGAGCTTATTGAGGCCCACCTATTTTCAATACGTCAGATTTGCAGGAACGAAACCGGGCGCAAGATGATGATGGACTTGAATACTAGCTACCCTTACTACAAGGCAGCAAGCGAAGACACCCCGAAGGAGTGGAGGAGCAGGTTTACGACACCGCCCGTCCCTAAAAACATGCACCCAGAACATCATCAAGCAAAGAGGAGGGCGAGAGCTAAGAAGATGGACCGGATCTATGATGAATCAGAGGAAGCCTTCTTCCTGGATGTTGCGGGTGCTGCAGGAGGGGTCTCGACAATATCGGTGGTGCATCATGGGCGGACGGGCAATGGACTTTCCGGCCGGCACGGGGAAATTGCAGAGTTGGAAGAGGTGGCGATTGCCATGGCAGCTTCGCATCCTAATTCCGAATACATGATTGCGTACTCCCAAACTGCATATAGATATTACACGCGGGGCAGAATTGCGCCGCTAGCTTGCGGGGTTCCTGAAACAATCTGGGGTCTTCGCTTCGCACAAAGATAATATTTGGGTGCCAGGTCATCAGGGTGTAGAGGGAAATGACCGTGCACACGCCGCCGCCCGAGATTTTCTCCCCCGGGGTCCCTCCTCCTCTCTCCCCCAAGAGTCGGACTTCCCATTGCCGTTAATAAACCATGCAGATGTATTACAGCTCTCGCTTATCGCGTCGAAAATACCCAGGCCGGCCAAGGGATTACATAAAGCAGAAGAATGTCATTTACAGAAATTACAAACCATGTCACTTGATAATCCAGTAAAGCTACATGCTATCGAGCGACAATCGTTTTCAGCCGAACGTAAGTTCTGTGGACAGAAAGCAGATTTGTACGATATGGTATTGGCCGGACAGGCTAATAGTGGCTTAGACCCTACCTAACTGCCTACGTTGGAAAGATGGAGCGCAGCCCTGTCCAGCTCAACCCTCGAGGACCAGAAAGCCCTCGTGAAAAGAGCGAGGGCCGCGGCCTTAGCCAATAGAAACTCGAAATAAGGAAGCGACCACCCTTCCCCTCCCTCTCTCCCCTTTTCCTTTCAATAAAATGTTTTGCATCATCATCATCACCGCCTCTTCCTCTGCTTTTCATGCCTCGAGCAGCTTTTCGGGCACTCCGGTACTCCTGCTGCAGGAAGGGTGAGACGAAAAAAAAAAATGTCGCCGTTATATTATATTTTAATGATTTGTAAATGACGGCTGAAGGTATATAGCGGCAGAATACGTGCTTGAGTCCATTCTCAAATTAGTTTATTTTTTGCATATATACTGCCACTACATTTACGTAACTATGTTGACAAGTGTCGATATTTGCGGGCTTTATAATGCTTATCAATGCGTGAGCTGGTTTCAAAACATTTAATGAGTCGCCTGTTGGTGATAGGGCTTGCTTTCGTCTGCATTTCGCCGTCATGATAGGGTACGTGTGAAGCAAGAAGTAGCATGATCCGGCCAGAAAAAGCTGCCGCAATCCCTCGTGTACTTGAATTTAGGTGCGCGTAAGAGAACCCAAGTCGGCAAAAATATTCCGGAGTTCCCCGCCGTATCGTGTTTTGGACACTTACACCCAGAATGTCTTTTATTGCGATAGCAATTATATGGACACTTAAACTGGATTTCTGCCGTCGCCGTCGCCGTGAGGTTCCGTATAGATAACATCATCGCCGCGCGCCGTATGCCCGAGCGGTAGCGTGCGGGGGACGCGCGCTATCACGGAGAGCGAACGCACGGCGGAAAGCAAACGCGACCGTCACGCGTGGGGGTATGGGAGGGAGGGAGGGAGGCGGGGCGACGCTGCGCTCCGGCACCAAAGGCCTATCTTGCAACCGGGCGCAAGGGGAACTTCCCACTCAATCTCCCACGCGCAAGCAAGGAAGCGGGACGGCAGCGCCGGAGGGAGCGGGGGGGGGGGGGGGGGGGGCGCACTTCTACTCTGCCAACAACCGCGCTCGTCACTCGCCGGCCGCACTGTCTCTTATCTCCACACGGCTCTGACCTTTTCTATGCGCTGTGCATTCGCCGCTCAGTTTCCGTTGAAGCGATAGACCGCACGTACCTTCGCCCGCTGCGACGTATATGCGCTTGCTGGCAGCGTTTTGACAGTCGTTGTCTGCGGTCATTCAGTGTGATCTATTTATGTTTGCTTGTGCGCGCTCACACCACGCTTGTTCATTCAGTTAGTAATAGTCGGGCCACATTTTCCAACGCACGCTACACATGCAATGCTGCCCGGATCGGCAGTGCAGCGCTACAGGTGTGTCCCTTCGCACGCGCTGCCCACGGGAAGCGCTTCTCATCAACACCACCGTTTCACACGCGCCTTCTCGTGGTCATCGAGTCTCTCTTCATGTTGGTCTACTTACGCCGCAGCACACCTGCTTATTTAATCAGCTCATGTTTACTACAATTCATATTGCTACCAAAGCCGCTCACCTTACTTCGTGTCACATTGCTGAGTGCTATCGCATTCATTGCTTCGCCCTTAGGGCGAAACTGTGACATTTTTTCTTTGCCGCAATCGTCACAGTAGTGCTTCGTCGTCCAATGTCACCAACTATAATAAAGCTTTGAATTTTCAACCCTGCTTTCTAACACTATAACCAGTGTTGGGCGAATTGACGTGCTTTATCTCACAGACGAGAGCATTCGAAATTATGATACACGAATACAGAAACGAAAACTTTAGGCTTGTCTACGAGTCTTGTGTTGACTTTGGCTTTGCTAGCAAGCGCACCCTAACTCGCAAGAATTAACATGCCAGTTAAAAGGTGAATATTCGAAGTGAAGTGTCCCTAAAATGTGTACACGCACAAAAGATGTTTCAGCTTTAGCGTTGAAACATGTTTCTCTCAGCACACAAAACAGCACGTCTTGGGTTTTTCCACCTCATCAATAAATGTGTGCGAACAATTCATATGATGTATCACGGGATGAGGCCCACAGTATTTACCGACCACCATTAGCCCAAGTTCCATCCAGATTTCCTTGAGAGAAGATGATTTCCAGAAGAACATCCCTATTGTTTCCCACATCAAAATATTTTACGCTGTGAAGCGGACAAGAATAAATTAACGTAATACTAACACGGAGGAAACGCTCTGTCCTAACAGTGAGCGCTGTCTTGAAAACTGAGCAGTTACCGTGCATTCCGTGGCAAATGAGGCCAGATTAAATTCTGTAAGAAAATTACCTTCACTGCAGTTGTAAGATCTGGGCGCTGTTCCTTGGCTTAGCTGTGAAAACCTTCCGCAACACGTGAAAAGAGAGGCAATGCGCACGTGGAGATTTCGCGCGGTCACCTTTTCACCGCCGCCTCTGCAGCCGCCGGAGCCCTGGGATAACAGCGCCATGTCGGGCCTTCCGGGTGCGCATTCCGCATTTTACACTTTTTGGGTGTGGAGATCGCGGAGTACGATGACCGTAAGAAAACCTGTCGGCACGCGCGTCTCGGAGGCATGCGTAGCAGACCGTAGCTACATGCAACTATAGCGCGTATGCGCAGCCTATTCTTTGTGTACGACAGGGCTGGAGTGCGCACTCGCGCTATGGTGCAGACCAGCTGTGTCCTTCGCCAGCTTGACTGGCGGATAGTAGCCACATCCAACTTGCGCATTTTGAAACGCTGTCGATACCTCAATGCGAAGCGATGTCTGCCAAGGTGTCAAGCCAGAAGCGGCCATGATGAGCGCGCGCTGGCAAGCGTATGTGTGGCCTGACTAAGTTTCGCGTGGTGCGAGGCTAGTTGACTGTTTAAAACAAATAGAAATTTGCGAGACCCAACGGCTACTACACCGATAAGCAGGGTGGCAAAAGTTTAATACATACGCGGATGGCCGCGGTCGAGTGCGAGCAGACAAGGCTTCTTCCGGAAGTACGTAATTCGTATCAAAATCCGAAAGCAGACTTAGGTCTGTTTAGCAAACGGCGTCAATAAATACACACAGCAATAGTAGGAGGCGGACTGATCCAAGCACCTTTCTTGATTCATGTCAGACATCTTCCAATGGTAGCCGTCTATGGGAACCTTGTTTGCGAGGGCATATGCAAGCCGCCGTCAACTTCAAAGAGGGTAAGCAGGAGGCCTCGTTTGTGAGCTACACGCGCAGCGCACCATTGCAAAATTTGGCTGAGATGTTCACAGCAGCCTTGCTATGCGTGGACTTCGTTTTTTCACAAGCCCGAGGGGTGGTTCAGGATGCCTTTAATGTGTATACAGCAGCATTCCATTGAGTTATTTTGTTCTTTGCACGTTTTCACTCTAACAAGTGGAGAACTGTATTTTCAATTAAATGGAACCTCAGTAGAATTTGTATTCCAAAGCGAAGCAAACTTGAAGAAAAACTGCAGCTGCGAACTGCAAAGAAGCTTCCAAGGACACACCCGCCGACGAAACCACTTGTAAAAGGCCATTTACTCAAGCAACGGCTACCGAACCATGGCACTACATATCGCTGCGCATGAACCTGCGCTAGCAGGCCTCGTAGCTTTGACTCTGCTGCGAGGAGCTACTGAAACAGAGTGCAGCCCAATGCATTCAGTGGCAGGTTTGTGTGGAAGAGGATACAGACATTTAAGCTTGCATGATATTTAATTGTCGTTGTAGTGCTCTTTGCGTACACGTCCCAGTGCTCGACTGGATGAATTTTGTGACCTTTATGAGGGCTCGGTCCCGTCGCCGGTGCCAAATACTTGTGGGGTGTTAGCTATTTTCTTTGGACGTTTTAGCTGAGTTTCACGGGGATCAGAAAAAAAAGGATTACGCGGGATTAAAAGGATCTGTTTAATCTGACACATTCCCGCTCAATCGTCCATCATCATCTTGATGTCACTGGCTATGCGGTTGCCTTGCCGTGAGCGCGCTCGATGGCGATGCTCACAGGAGAACGAAAAGGAGGAAGCATAAATGTCTCCACGTGAGCGCTGGCTGCTCGAAAGTTGAAGACGAAGATTGCGCCTCCTCTCAAAAAAAGGCTCAATTTGAGATTAGATTGAATAAAAGAAATTCTTACAGCCCTTGGTGGAATGAAGAATGCGCCCGAGACTACAGAAAGAGAAAAGCTGCTTGGAAAAAATTATTACATAACCAGAGTCCGCAAAATTGGAGTGACTACAAATTTTTTCGAGCAGTCTTTAAACATACAGTTTCAAAAGCCAAAGATGAATTCGACTGTAAGCATTTTGATTTCCTGTCTAACAATAAAAATAAGCGCGCATTGTTCCGATTTCTCCGAAGTAGAAAAGTTCTTCCGTGTCAAATTAATATTGACTCTATAATCTTAAGTAGCGATGAAATAAAACAATCACTAGAAGAAATTGCGAAGGGATTAGAGCTTAGATTTTCTTCCGTATTGCCAAGTTGTTCTCGCTTACGTAGGGCATCAGATGATTTTACAGAAATCTCTATGTTGGAATTGGCTGAAATTGTGGAGCGGCTTCCAGATTCAGCTCCCGGCGTGGATGGGGTAACATCTGCTATTATCAGAATCTTATTTAAGGAAGCTTCTAATGACCTTTTAGCTGTTGTAAATTACTCAATTCGGTTTTCATGGATTCCGTCTGCGTGGAAAATCGCTAAAATCATCCCAATTCTTAAAAATCATGGGGAAGGATATACAATAGATAATATTAGACCAATTGCCCTAACTTCAAATTTGGTTAAATTAATCGAAAGAATTCTATATGCCCGTATGATTAAATTTATACAGAACAAAGACTTGCTTAGCCCCTGCCAAATTGGATTCCGACCATCATGTTCCATTTGGCATGCTCACGTGGACTTAGAAAGTAGAATAAAACTAGCACGGCGACAGAGGCAAATAGGTGCTCTCGTGACATTAGACATTTCCAAAGCATACGACAGCGTTGAACACTTAATCGTATTAGATATATTGCGAAGTCTAGAGATTCCAAATTATTTTTCAAACTGGATTGATGAATTTTTAAACGGAAGAACATTTTACTGCTCTCTAAGAGGCTTTTCCTCGAGTATTTATAATCAATCACGTGGTGTTCCTCAAGGAGCTGTCACTTCACCATTACTTTTTAACATTCTGATGTGTTCCATTCCTCTTCATCAAGATGTACAAACATACCCAAGTAACGCAAAATGTTGCCATAACGTTCTCTGAATGTGCACAAATGTCGGCGTATAACGTTGCCTACATGCTGCTAATGTCCTCTTTTTTGATCGCCACACAACGTTGGGTCGTAACGTTGTGGCAGCGTTGAGCAGCACATTCACGACGTTAACATAACGTTAACAGAACTTCCTGGCAACGTAATGTGGATGTTGCCTTTGTCACTTGAGCTTTCAGGCAACGTACGTATGTGACGTTCAAGCAACACTCAACTGATATTGCAGAATATTTGTAGACATGCATAACAGCAGTGCTGTCAGCATGACACGGCTGACAGCACCGCAAACCCTTAAATTTATATTTGCTTGACAGATAATTTACTCTAGTAGTTTTCATGTTGCATATGCATGAAAATGTGAAACAAGAATTAGTGATAAACAGCGTTTATTACGTATATATCTTGTGTAGTTTACCAAGATATCTGTGTACCTTACCTTGTGGTAAGGTACACTATACACGTAAAATAATGCTGTTTTCACCAGTTCTTGTTTACATTTTCATGCATATACGACATGAAAACTACTAGAATGCATTATCTGTCAAACAAATATAAATTTAAGGGTTTGCGGTGCTGTCAGCCGTGTAATGCTGACAGCGCTGCTGTACGGGCAGCTCATCTGTCTTGCACTATATATAGTACCAACGCGCCCTAAGCCAGAATCTTTAAAGTGTTTCACATGGTGGTTTGCTTGACTTGTCTTGCTGTTGTCCATAGCACAGCATATAAATGCTAACTGCAAGTAAAAGTGCACAATGCAAAGCTGCGAAGTGGTTCATAAGAACAATTTTTCATTTTGGCAATAACAGCGAGAAGCAGCATGCACGTCCAATGTGCAGAGGTTCTCGTATAAAGGTTCTCGCAGCAGGAAAGTAAATATATTCCACAAATGTTCATTTCCTTAAACATATCATTTAAGCTTAGACCACAGAAAAAAATCAGTCTTTGCTTCCGACTTACTGCTCTAAAAATCATGTGTCGGTAGCTGCATGTGCTTTCAAGAAATTGTATAACAGCCAACATCAGCTGCTAAGACCAAACGCTAGTATGTAGGAATTGTTTGTGCAGGAGGAATGTATGTGGTGGTTGAATATGCACCCATGAATATGCATTGGTCCACCTTAAATAATAGTGAATGCCATAGACAAACCTGGTTATAATCTCAAACCATGCATTTATTTACTGTCTGCTTACATCATCTTGGCAAACAAATGACACATAACAGTAACTTAAACACTGATAACACACTGATAACACACTTAAATATATTTTCTATTAAACATCAAGGTCTTCTATCGCATATTAAGACTCTACTAACAGCTACAACTACAACACAATATATTTTGCTTTCCCATGTAGGTCAGACTTCGAAATCTTTTGCTTTGTGTCGAGTTCCCTTATTTCAATGGCAGAACACAATTTATACTTCTTAATAACAGCACAAATACTGTCCTCCATCACTTTGTAATGTACAACACAACACAGTAACACTGCGGTTGGATACTATCTCCTGCCAAGCATCCAGCCGGTCTTTTTGCCTAAGCTTGCAGACATGGCAGCAAGTGTGAAGTAGTCAACACAGCCCAAGGCGTAGAGTAACAGAAAGTCATCCAAGCACTGACTGCCAGCCATCACTTTTGCAGAGGATGGCCAGCAGCACAAGTGATGCACACATGCCTCCCTCGGTAGCTTCACTTGCATCCAGACCTCACTGGTTTCCAAGTCAATAATGCGGTAACCTGCAGAGACATCAATTACATCAAACTATAAAGCGCCATCTGAAACACTGAAGTAAGCCATGTTTACTGTGAAAACAGGCTATAAAAATGCTTACAAACAACTTAAGCTTCGCATAACTGTGAAACAAACAATAGTGACTTTACACAGGAGAATAATGCAAAACATCAAAAAGCAAATTTCAGTAAAACCTAACCATTATAGCTATAAGTTTGGACACAAGAGCAAGGAAAGCACAATAAACAATACCCACAACTTCCTTTATTGCGCTAAGCAGTTCAGACGTTAGTATCAATATATTCCTTTAACATAAAGCTTCCTTGCAATGCCACGGCTGCTTGTTACATCCAGTTCAGTCTTTGAAGAAAACAAAAATTAACAAATGATGTGAATGCTCTACCACGGTACCAAAACCACATTTCATTCGTGATGAAAGAAAGTTCCAATGAGTGAGTGATAAATTTGACTTGTTGGTACAACATATTGGTGAATTGCAGCACAGATATTGACGACAGAAAAGACGAGACAATAGACGTGTGCTGACTTCCAACAAAAAGCTTTATTTTCAGCGACCCATGTTTATAGCCGTCACTCATCACATTGCACACGCGCAATTCACACCCTTAGGTAGGTCAACTCTGTCTGATAAGTGTACAGATGCTGACACACATAGAGCCAAGTCGCGCAATCTTTTCAGCTTCAATAATTTCACGTGTTAGTTGATCACCGTTACTGCTGACAACAGTACACCGAGCAAACAATGGTTCACTGGCACATGAACTGCAACAACATGCAAGCCAACTGTCATGCACGTTTTTCTTGACATTATAGAGTGTTCTCTCAGCTGGTCATTGATACAGCGTCCTGTTTGGCCTATGTACTGTTTACCACAAGAAAGAGGGGTACAGTAATTCATGTTGCTAACATAGGTGACGAACGGATTTTTGTGCTTTTTGTTACACTTGTGTGCTGCCCTGAAACATTTCCTTTGATTACACAACTTTATAAGCTTCTGAGGTGCAAAGAAGACAACTTTAACTTTGGAACGATCTGCAGTTTTCACGATATTGTGAGACAGCTTATGAATGTATGGTATGACAGCCACTTTAAGTCGGTCAGATACTGGAGTGATCACATGGCAACCACTCGGTGCATGCGCTTTTCAGAGTAGAGGTCATGTGGTCACTGCATCTGACAGACATAAAACTGGCCGTCATACCCTACATTCATAAGCTCTCACAATATCAAGAAAATTGCATATCATTCTAAAGTTGTGTAATCAAAGGCAATGTCACAGCACGCCACACATATGCAACAAAACACCAAATTCCGTTTGTCACCTGTGTTAGCAATGTGGTTTATTGTATCCCCCTTGTGGTAAACAGTATATAGGTCAAATGGGACACTGCATCAATCACCGGCTGAGAGAATACTCATACAATGTCAAGAAAAATGTGCGTGACAGTAGGCTTGAATGTCATTGCAGTTCGCGTGACTGTGAACCGTCGTTTGCTCAGTGTACCGTTTCCAGCAGAAGCGGTGATCAACTAACACGTAAAATAATTGAGGCTGAAAAGATTTCGCGACTTGGCTCTGTGTGTATCAGCACACCTTCTGTACACTTGTCAGACAGTTTACTTTCTTCCTAAGGGTGCGAATTGCGCATGTGCAATGCAGTGACTGACAGCTATAAACATGGGCTAGCAAAAATAAAGCTTTTTGTTAAAGAGTTGCCGCATGTCTCTCGTCTTAACTCTTGTGTTGTTGCCTACATCTGCACAGCAATTCAGTGCCTGAACGACCAGCTACAACTACGCTACAGGTGTTGCATATCGGGAGAAGGGTTGAATATTGCTCTACACTGCAAAAGTTGCCGTTGCTATCCGCGGATGACGAATACGGAAGTTCTGGCCTTGAAAAAACCAAATTAGAACGCGAGCTTTTGGAAGCGGTGTTAATCGAAAATTCTGGACCTGATAAGTAGGTTAGCGCCACTTCACAGGCACTTTTAAACAAAGAAATGCAACTCATGAGTAGCCACAAATAAGCTGGTTTGTTAATTCTGCTTTTGTTTCTTCTTAGGCTACCTAAACGCGAAAAACTTTGTCACTCGATTCAACCGCTCGGCCAAAACCAAGCATGAGAAGATGATTTTTTTCTCCTCAGGGGTACCACATTTCGAAAGATATGCATCAAATGCATCTGAAAAGTTAATCATTTCGGTGCAATACATGCATTGTTACAAACATTACAAAAACTTGAAAAAATGTGAATGATACTTACTACCCACAGCTTCCAATTTATCGGGGCTCAATGTCGGCTTCTCAACAGCATTGCCGTCCTTCAAGCACCGACAAGGAGCCCCTGTGATACTCCTACACCAAGCGCCAGGGCTCCCCACATCAGTTATGTCAGTTTTTTGCAGAACAGGGAATCCCGGCGATGGCACTGGAGCAGGCCCCAGTTATCGTTGCCAATGTATACAACATTTCCTAGGTGTACCTGCAATAAAAGATGGCAGAGACACATTAAGACAGCTTGCGTGTGGGAACGTGAAAGCACCTTTAGTCAACCAAATGGCTGCAATGTGACGTGCACAGTGTGACACGCACTAGGCACACCTTAAGTCAGCCAGAACCAAAGAGCTGCCGTGGCGTAAGGGAAGCGTGCTCCTTTCACACTCCAGGTTCTATTCCTACCCAGTCTGCACAACTTTCTTATTAAAGCAATTAATTTGCTTTGTTTACATGAACCTACCTAAATTTCACATTACTCCAAGCGTTTTGATGTGCTTTTATTGCTTGTGCAATAGGCCATCGGTTTTATGTCAATAAGTGCTGGTAGCAAAAAGAAATATGTCTAACCGTGCGATAAATGTAACCGGAAATGGCAGGTACGTCCAGTGGCATTAGTGTGGGGGCTGCACACAAAATTATATAGCTTACCCTGTTTCAAATTTATTTTAAAGAGCAGTTTCAGTGAGCCCAAGTAGAGTCTTTCAGCTTTTTGCAGTGCAGAAACAGGTACAGTTTGTGCCAGCCAACCAGATGAAGAGCTCTCCTAGTAACTGTCTCTAATTGCCCTCTCAGCAATTAGTGGTAGCCAAAGTATAGCTTGTATCTCTACAACTGACACATGTCTCATTTCCTTAATGTGGTATTCGTCACTGATTTTGATGGTCAATTGGTTGCCATAGAGGAACAATCGAAATTTGGCGCGCAGCACCAGTCGTGTCAGTGCATTGTCAAGTGGCACGAACATATTTCTCCCTTGAGTGAATTATGGTGCTCTCCTGGGTACATGTTGAGGCACCAGCCAGTCTGCCCCATGTACATTTGACTGAATATATACATGATCAAAGGAACAGACTATGACGAACACAAGACAAATTGACGAACACAAGACAAATTGGGTTGCATCTTTACCTCAGCAAGCCTCAATTCTCATGTGGACTGCTATGCACGCACATTTCCAGCGAAAAATAAAGTAGGCAGGATATGCACGACAGTTCACAAGTGAATTCAGAAAGGCGAGCAGGCAAGGGAGGTTTGCTTGGTTAAAGATACCACCAAATTTGTCTAGTGTGTATGAGAGGCAGCTCACTGTATTTTTTTCACAACTGGTCAAATGTACACAGAGCAGACTGGCCGGTAACTAAATGTGCCAAATAAGTTCCCATATTTCACTCAAGAGACCAGCTTGCTCATCCAGTTTGGCCGTGCATTGCCGCGATAGGACTTCAGGCTGAATTAAGATGATCTGTTTTCACCTACGGTGAAAAATTGACACGAGAGATCAGTGAGGCATACCACATAAACAAGACATGCAAGCCAGACCCCATGATCAATTCATGAAATAAAAGGCGTCCTTTCTAGATGACAAGTGATTGAAGTTAGTCTGCGCCCATATTTACTTTCCTTTTTACACAAATATCATTTATTGTGATTTTATGCCTTTATATTACAACTTACGCCTTCCCTCTGAACGAAATTGTGCACAACATAAGCACACATCCAGTGTTGCTATTTTTAATCCTTCCATCAAAATAAATGGTCAGTTAGCAGCAGTCATGTTGTATGGTACCCTTTTCCTCCCCATGTAAATTCTATCCTGAAAAGTTACATGAACTGACCGGCAAACTCATACATACACTACAAATTTCACCTAGCAAACACGGCTGGTTCTTAGAAAATGCACAAATACGGTGATAGGTATCTGTTGGCATACTGTAGCAATAGTAAGTGCCAGTTAGCTTCAACACTAGACAGTTTTAGTATAGCATATGCAACTAATAGCGTACGCCTATACGCTATAGTACAGCGTACGCTAAACAGCACACATTTATTATTTTTAGTTGGCCTGCGAGATCTTCCGATCTCAGAGGCCATATGCCATCGTCGCACCTATCTCTCGACTTCACTGACAGGTGGCGCTGATATATGTCGGTTTCCGACAGAAAATATCAGTTTCCAGAATATATCAGTTTCCGCTGATATATGTCGGAATGCGACGGGATCCACCCAGCGAGAACCGTAGGTAATGTGCAACTCCCAGAAGCGCTTGGGTTTAAAGTGGAAGGAAACAAACAGATCAGCCGTAGAGATCAGCAAGAGACGATTAGAGTACTGGTGGAAAAAAAGTAGGGAAAAGATGGATGCGACCTGATCTCTTGAAATCATAGGCAGCGGTACAAGGTAAATTTTTGAAAAAGAAAAATAATGATAGGTATACAAAAATGCAAGATAAAGAACATGTATAGTATACCTGATTAAATCAAGCAGGCTAGGTGACTATTTGTCGCCGCCCCGTTTCAAAGGGGATGCCAATAAATCATCATCATCATCATCAATCATCATTCCCTCGTTAGGCTTCGTGTCGTTCGAAATGAGAAGCGATCTCGAAAACTCCACAAGGTTAACCATATTACACTGTTGTCAAAGCGGCCTGACGGTAAGCGAAAGTTGCTTACACAGTCATTTTCTACGAACGAAGCGAATTCTGCAAAAGCCACGCCAAATTCAATTCGAAGTGGGCAGCGGGGACCACCGCCATGTTTAACGTAAACTACGCAAACCACGCACAGACGGTAATGCTAAATCTGAGAAATAGCATGCATACGCTAGAGGTCGGATAGCGTTCTGCACATGCGCAGTGATGACCCACTATTTTATATCGTACGCAATGACATAGCGTACGCTAAACTAAAACTGTCTACTGCTGCAATACTTCAGCTGTCAGGCATCTACAGTGCTTATGACACCACAGAAGTGTAAGTGCACAACAAAAACAAGTGGCGCATCAACCATAAATTTGACTTGAGAGTAGTGACAACATAGACCGTTTCGTGTAGCTAAAACACTAGCCAATATGTAGAAAGTATATGCACAAGTATACATACCTATAGATATTTGCCTACCTAACTTAAAACTATAAGAGTTGCAGTGCATATGATGCTTATTCTAGACACTGGTATTTTTGACAAAAATACTCTTAGAATCAGATATAATGCTTTTTCAATTCATCCAGCCAGTAAATGAAGTCGTACACATATTATAATTTGGACTTGCAGGTTGAACATATTCTGACCTGAGCAGCGCCAAGCAGAATGAATAGACCGAATGCCCACTGTGCTGACCAAATACACAGGATGAAACAGAAAATATGGAAAGGGACCCCAAAGTATTAGAAATACTTCTTGACAGCTGTAGAATTAGGGCTTGTTGGTTGATTGTCACTATTAAAATTACACTAAAGCGAATAAGACTGTTCTGTATGGTGTAGTTGAAATCAAATTCATTTGACGAGCAACATTGCAATAACCAGCAAACATGGCAAGAGCAAGCAGACATGTGCGAAATAGTGTGCTTTTTTAATAATAGAGCATCAATACAATGAACTACCTACCAGTTAGCTATGTGTTCTATGCTGTATTGACTTGAAAAAAAGAGAAAAATAATGTAACTGGACATAGACTCGCAACTCCTACAATGCCTACTTGCATGAATAGGGATAGCTTGCCAAGAATATTAAAAAATGGGAGAGAAAAAAGCAGGCTTACTAGAAAACACTTCAGAACTGTAGTAACTGCAGCACAGTGAATACTGGCCTTAATGTATCATTTCAAGAAGTTTGAGCTCATCAAATGTGTATTTTCCAGTGGCAGTTATTCTTGGAACAAGACAGAAATAATCGTGAATATGAATGTTAAACAATGGTAAGCACACTGTGTGCTTACACCTATGACATATCTGGCCCATTACACTTTGAATTCTTATATGCGCAGAAGCTGCACAAGAGTGTAGTGTAAACACTAAAAATTCGGAAATAAAATCCTACAGCATAGGAAACAGTTTCAAAACAAGAAAACCAAAATGAAAAGTAATAAATAGTGTGTACTAAGCAAAATTAAAATGTAACTTGCAGCCAAGCGATTGATGCAAGAAAAAATACTTAACATCAGGACATGTTAGGTCTACTTTTATATAGAACACAATAAGGTGTGCATAACAGCTATGAACACAAATAAACAGCAAGTTGCATAAATATTTGGCCTATTTAGTAAGCTGTGTTGACTAATGTCGATTAACTTATCCACAAATGATACCAAGATGCTACTTTTTGGAACACGTACACTACTACATACCTGACCCGACCATCCAGATTATACGTTGCACTACGGCAGGCATAGCCAAGGGGTCTGGTGGCTCCTCCGTTATGTAGGCACTGTTATGGGTCACAGCCTCGCCACTATAAAATAAGTTCTGTGTTAACTTATAGCAGTGGCACACAGCTTTATAAAGCTGTCAAATTGTCTAGACATGCATGGAGCATCTAAATATAGTCACAAAAATAATGTTTGCATTATTGCAGGGTGGCAACAGAGCACAAAGTAGAAGTCACTGATGAATGTCTTGATAATGGGGACCCTTTGATCACAGTAAAATTATTGACACGCAGCAGCACATAGCAAAGAAATGTTTGTTTACAAAACAATTCATTTTTTTTTCATGACTCAGTTTAACTTTCCCCTGTCATGTTTAGTTACGTATAAGGTATGTCAAACATCTTGTCTTAAAAAGTAAGTTGGACTAATAGCAAGCTGTGATTGCTTAAATTTTTTTTCTCTAAAGCTGCCGTAAACCGAAAACTTCGTAAGCAGATATTATTTACAACGTTGAGGCAAGAAAACATGGCAAGGAAACAAGTTTCCTTGGACAAGTAGATATGAAACAAGTTTCCTTGCCATGTAAGCAAGGAAACGTCATTGCAATAAGAATCGGTAAAGAGGCAAATGAGTCATTATGCAACTTCAGGAGAAAAGCGGGAGCTCACGCGCCGCACGCACATGATGAACACGATTATTTTCGAACGTTATATTTCTCATCGGAAGAAAACGTTTATCAAGATTTTCAATTTCGCATCGAAGCAATAAACTTGCGTAACTAAGCGCTGACAACCAGCGTTCAGCAAGCATCAGCACAGGTATCACTGTTGTCGCGGGACTTCTATTTCATACGCTCGCGCACGCTATGCACACACGAGAAGCTCACACAACACGCGCGTAGTTAGCCAGCACGATTACTTACCTTTTGAATGGTACGACGCGGTCGCGAAGCACTCTCCAAGTTGCCGGTGCTGCGTCGACGATGTTACTCCCCGCATACATGCCGCTGCGTAGTGGACGAGCTGAGGCGCGCTAACACACATTCTTTGCGACGTCCACCCAACTTTCCAGAACGAGAACAAAGAAACCGCACTCCACGGCATAAAATCGTTGGGCCACATTTGCCTGGCGCGCCACGCATACGGCGAGTTTGCAGCGTGACACAAGGTATCTTCAGGCACTTCTGTGCACGCTAACTGCGACCTACTTCATAACAGCAAACACAAAAACACACGATCAAGCAAACGCGACGCTCGTAGCACCCCGCACATACGACCGCCATCACAGAACACGGAGGAAAAACAATAGCGCCACCTGCATACTTGTGAGAATGTTGTGGCCTCTGTGATGACAAAAATATTAACCAGTACACTCGCATACTAAAATTTTGTGCCGGGCTACACACAACTACGTATAGATGTTGCGAGACAAAATAACTGTAGAACAATCTATATTTTACACTATAGTTTGGCGTAGAAAGAAATTCTAAAACGCATTTTACCTTTGAATTGCTTCCGCCATCTGCAGCCAGCATAAGCATGGCCTTCGAGATCAGCTTCGGTTATCCTTATCAAGCCGTCGCTGTGGCCTGATTTGAACGGTTTGGGCTGTCTCGAAGCTGTCTCGAAGCCAATCCATGACGTTTAGCGATGCTGCCTACTTTTCCTACGCCGTCACTTAGTTTTAGATAACTTTCTGATGTCGTGAACATGAATTGTTGCCTCAGGAATTGTTGACACGATATCGGAGGTACAGATGTGCAGTGTTCGATGTTTTCGTGTGCGTTGTAACTGTTTCAGGTGGAAAGGATCAAATCCACGAGGGTTGATAGCTCGTGTGGCGCAGGTTACACCTGTATCGTCCGCATTTCCTTTCGTGTCGGTGTGTTGAATGTGCGCGGGTTTTACTCCTGTCGTCCGTACCTTCTGTGTTTATCGTGCGGCTCCCGAAGATTCCTCCTAAAAAAACATGTCTGCTGCGTGCATGTGTCCTGTGTGGTGTGTGAAACAAATGTGCGCGGGTGTACGGTGTGTTTGCAGCCCTATTGGTGGCTTATAGTCCTTTGCTCTAGTGCCGTTTCTATGATGTAAACTATACTTGAACTGAAAAAAATGCACTGTTTTTTATATGGACAAGTAGGTATGATCTGTGTGTATCCACTGTGCAGTGTGCATGTGTTCGTCATTTTTATGCAGCTCGTATCATGGGGCTTGTGCCTATTCATGATGGCCCTTGCTTAATGTTTCCACTTTTAGGGGCATGTGGCGTGCAAGCAGTCACAAAGTCTTGTGCATTTGGTGTGGAAGAAGGGAATACTTTTATGCGTAACTTTGTCTACTATAGGTGAACCGTTGCAACAATTAGCATTTTTTCCATGTGAATGCTTCTGCCATTTGATATAATTTGTAGCAGATCTTATCTGTGGAAAGCATAATAAACATAATTTAACATGGTGTTCCTTAGAAGATATTAATTACTGCATAACCACTATACATCTCCATACCTCACTGTATGATAAAGATGAATGTTCAGTTGAAAATTACAATATCTTATAGTTGCATGAACGTATACATGCGAAATGCTACAGCAGCCTGGCATCACATTAATGTCAATATTGGTGACATCCGGCAACGTTCTTGGAACGTGCTGTTTTGTAACGTTGCTACATTGATACCATTTACACGTTAAATTGATGTTTACACGCAACGTTGACACAACGTGGGTGTCAGGACGTTGCTGTGACATTTATTTATGACATCACTTGAACGTACAGCTGGCAACGTACATTCAACGTTGAGGTTGGCTGTTTAACGTTGCCTGACATTTGTTACAATCAGGCAACGTTTACGCTACGTTCTGTGTTACTTGGGTACGTATACGCAGATGACATTGCTTTCTTCGCATCAGACAGTGATATACACTCTCTATATTATAGACTACAAAACTACCTCTATGCCATAGAAACTTGGTTAAACAAAATTCGCCTTTCACTTAACGTTAGAAAATGCTCGATATTGGTTTTCCCTCTTAACAATCCTGTTAACATATCGCTATCTTATCGCCTCGAGACTATACCTCAAGTGGAGTCTGTGAAATATTTAGGTGTAGTATATGACGGCTCCCTCAGCTGGCTCGGCCATATTGACCAAATAGTTAAAAAAGGAGTGAGAGCCGTTGGTATGCTTCGTAAGCTGTGCAACAGTCGGTCCGGAATGCGGAGATATCCACTTTTAATGATATATAAAATGTATGTGCGGCCCATTTTAGAATTTGGATGTGTATTATTTTCCGGTGCGCCAGCTTATAAATTACGTCCCCTTGTTCTGCTTGAGCGGGAAGCCCTACGACTGTGTTGTGGATTACCCAAATGTGTTGCCAATAACATACTACACCAAGAAGTCAGGTTGCCCTCAAATTGTGTAGATTTCGTTTACTGACGGTGCAAACAATCTTAAAATTGTATGAATCCCCTATTACAAGATTAGAATACATATTCATTTCCCAGCCTGCACTATTCTTCGGAATACACTGGCCTCGTTTTCATACACCCCAGGTGGTCTTCGTACAAACATTAATCAATCCCTTAAATGTACGTATCTGGGAGGTGCCGCCTATTTGTGATGTGCGAGAAAACCTACTAATCATATATGATGACATCTACCCAAACAACGCAAAACTCCTTTCTTATAATATATTAAACGGCCTATTACAAGACCATTTATTAAGTTTATCAATAAGTACGGTCATTGCGACAGACGCCTCACAGTGTGAAGAAAAATCCGGAATTAGCATTTTCTCTCCTACTCTAAATTGGTCATTCGCAATCAGGATTCCGGACTTCTTTTCCGTATTTCTGGCTGAATTTCTAGCTGTAGTTCTAGCCCTACGCAAACTAAATTCATCAATATCAGCGGTAGTAATAATAACAGATTCTTTATCTTTATGTTCCTCGCTCACAACAAATAGTGTCACTAACCTTTTACGTACATTTCATTTTCTAGTGCCTGCCCACATAAATTTAATTAGATTGCTTTGGGTGCCTGGACATAAAGGATTAGTCACGAACGAAATGGCTGACAGTCTCGCGAGAGCGGCCCTCAGTGGCCCTGTATTACGATTACTTCCTACAATAGCTTACCTAACGACTACTAGATTCAGGAGATATTCAATTATTCAAGACTTCTTGAACCCGGCTGTAGCCAATTTCTCAGAATATCGACACCTCCTATTCCCTTGGCCCAAAAATTCCTTTCACACCAGAAAAACTGAAGTCATCTTCACCCGATTACGTTGTCGGGTACCAATATTAAACTTCTATCGTCACAGGGCTGGTCTGGTGCCCTCCCCTCTGTGCCCATTCTGTGGAGAAGATGAAACAATAGATCATTTTTTCATATTCTGCCGACGTTTTTCTTCTTTAAGGAAAAATATTCTAGAATCAAAATTTACACAGCTTGGTTTAAGCTTTTCTATTCTAAACATCATTTCTTTAGGAGCCTCCTCTCTTGGAAAGTGCCACAGGGATATTTGCTCAGCCGTGGAGGAATTTATAAATGCTTCAAATAGATTTTCTTGAATTATTAAATATTTTATTTTTGTTGATTTTCTCCATTTAGCTTTACCGATTTTAGTATTAAAAAAGATTGCCTAATCCCACCCAAATCTTGGCCAATCCCCCGCAGTGGGTATGCGCCATCAGATAAGGCATACCATACCATACCTTGCAGGACGACGTTCCCGCAGCTTGCGTTGACATTTACTTCACAAGTCTGCTTTCGCACACTTAGTTTTCAGCTGTCGGCTGCCCACTGCGCATCCGGACAACCACAGCAAGCACGGCACTGCCCCACCCCCGGCAACGCCAAACTCGACTTGCGCGCTGGGCGTTATCCAGGCACGCCGGGCAGCCAGTATGCGCGAAGGGCAACCAGAGGAAGCCGACCCTGCCCGCAGCGGCCGCGCTGCCGACACTGCTCTTTCCTCAAGCGGCGGTGCGAGCCGTCAAGCATCGCCCAGCAGCTGGCGAGGACGAGCGCCGCCAGACGAGCTGCTCAGAAGACGCTCGCGCGTCGGGACGTCCCCGACCACGGCAATAGCCACAGCGCTCGATGAAGGCTCGACGCAACCGCATCAACGGCAAGGTTTGTTTCCGCTATCGCCGGATGTGCCGTCCACGGCTGATGCGGACCGAACTGCATCGTGTCAGATGACGCTGCGCCAACATAGCACCAAAGGCCGCAAGAGACAACCAAAAGCTGGCTTCGAACAGACTTTGGCCACGTTTTCGCCCGCTTCCCTGCCGTCACCTGCTTCCCCATCAGCTCCTGCTTCCCCGCTGTCGCCCACTTCCCTGATGTCACCCATTCCTACCTCGTCGGCCAGCTCTCCATCGTCAACGCGTCCCGGTTATGGCGCGGGCGCCTTGCTGCACGAGGGACTAGGAGCCCCGGAGCAAGACGCGACAAGTGGCCAGGGATCACGCAGGATGGGACGCGCCAAGTACTGGGCACTGCACGGCGCCGACGACAGGGAGGAGGTATAGGCACTCGGGCCTCGACATGGAACCAGCTACTGTGCGCGCGATAGTTCAAACGAGCGGGAAAGTTGCTGTACTATCTCCGATCTGCTCGTAATACAGACCATGGGTCGTATAACGTAAAACTATGCCATTGTAATTTTATTCCGATCTACTGATTGCAAACTTAAGTAACGGCTAACGCAAGCATCGGGCGGCTATCCGAAGCCGTTGTTTGAACAGACCCATGAAACGCTCTCCTCATTTATCGGAGTTCACTTTTGCTTGCTTGGAACGCGAATAGCATTGCCTGCCTTTGCAGGTTTCTCTTATATAACTGGCCGACTAGTGCGCTGAAGTGGAGAGGGCTTGAAAGTGAAAGTACGCGTAGAAAGTCGATGAGGAGGGTGGTGCCCGCGTTTGTGATTGGTCTGCTTCCCCTATCTTAGTTTGCGGTGGCTGGTAGAAAATAGCGGCGGCGTGCAACGGAAGGTGAAAAATTCCGCTAAAACGGATCCTCAGCGAAGAAGAGTTGGCAGAGCGATGTCGTATACGTGCCGAAAGGGCTCGACAATGTTATACGGTGATGAAAAATGTTTATTATTCGTAGAAAAATATGTTCTGCCCGGCAGCTCCGAGCAGCCGGTGCCACAGCGATCGGTCACAGCCATATTTTCTTCCTTCCGGAACGGGGCAGTTTCTCGTTATATCGAAAAAAAAATCAGTTTTGTTCGGCATAGCATTGCATCTTTACTGCGTAAACGTCACTCTGACGTGTTGATTTTTTGTTGTGTTGGAACGTCGCGCGATGGACTGGTGAAGTGGGGGTGGCCTGAAAATGTTTCACCAATTGCTTTGAAACGTTTCACCAAACCTTTTACGTCATAGCACCCCATGACCGATTCCAGGAAGGGTCATGCCTGTGTAAGTGCAGAGCGTAAAGCTCCTTAATATTCCCTCTAAAATGTATTTTGACCTTGGTTGCCACGAACTCTTCTTTTTTGTCTTAAGCATTACAAACTAAATATTTATCCTAGCCTGAATTGTCGGTTTAGAAGATTACTACGCAGATTTCGGGAAATAGTAAGTTTTCAGAACAACGACGTTTCTTTTCCCAGTGGGTTCAGAATTATCCCAGGTTTATTGCTTGCCCCCTTTCCTCCTCTTGTGTCTCGTTTTCTTATCGACCTAAGGTATTTAACTGATTCCGCTGATATATACTATCACTTTTGTATCCCATCATTAACACACGGACAATGCGTCTAAATGGTAACAAATAAAAGTTACGAGAATATCTCGTAACTGTCTCTCTGTGCACCTGCAACTGTTACATTTTTGTTCTGCTATAGGACTAAATCCATGCTTGAAATACTTCAGAGTTCATCTGAGCTCTACCCCGTCCTTACAGGGACACAATAATTACAATAATAACGCCAACCGCAAGCTAAGATGTGGAAACTATTGTACGGCTTCAGCAGATACGTCAGCGCCCGACGCCCGTCCTCCCATCCGCTCCCGCCGGCAGCCTTCATGAAGGTTGCCATGGAATAGCAGGCGTGCCAGGGCCAGTATTTCGTAGCGATGCCTTTTCGATGCTAATGCCTTTTCGCGCTTATCGCGCTTTGTTAGTGGTAAGAGCAACTGTCCGCTCGCGCTATCAATGGGATCAGCCGGCCGTGAGCGGTGGATGATAAGACTAGTATAGAATAAGTCATAAGGCATCGCTACAAAATTCCGGCCCAGAGGAGCCGTGCCGTATGTAACAATCCATTTGGTTTCCATTCTTCTAGTCCTTCGTCGATGGCTCGGATGCCGCACCGCCGAGTCGTTAAAAATTAAAATTGTAGAACAAAATTTATTATTACTAATATGGTCGCAGGTTTCATTTTAATAAATTATTTCTATCCGTTTAACATATACTGTCGGTGAAACTTTCTCTGTGCTGGCACATTACCCGCTTATCCTTAATTAACGAGCTTCATCGTGACTGCCACATTGAGAGAGCTACGTTCTGACTATGGATTTTTCGTATCGATCACTGACAGCTGCTTGTCGCGGGAGCCTGGGCTCCTACTCTTTCTTGCTTCAGTTGCGCAAAGACTGAAGCTGCAAGCGTGTGTTAGGTGCTCATTAGTCAATTTGCGCAGTAACGGTTAAGCGCCGGTAAAAAAAATAATGTAGCTCCAATTCTGCTCAAATCCTGCGCTTGTGTAGTACAAATCCAGTGCGAATGCAGCTCCACTAACGTGAAACTTGGGGAAGTGCGAAGCAGTAATGCGCAGGTGCTGAAGTAGCGCCATGATGTGACGCCATCCTCTGCTTTCTAACTCTTCATCAAATTCAACTGTTAAATTCTATTCAAATTTCGTTTTCGAAGCTTTCGCGTCCGATAAACCTGTTTACACATATTTTAACTTCTTTACTATCTCTGCTTGTTCCTGTTCTGTTTCTTCTCGTTCATATGTGTGGCACGGAATGGGGCGCTCCCAACGACTAAGCAAATCTTCAGAGCTGTGGTCGCACAGGGCAGGTCGCTGTAGCCAACGTTTTCACAAGGGGCGAAAACGCGCCCCCTTCTCAAAACCACGGGTTCAGCAACATGCCTTGTTCTTACCACATTAGATTCATCCAAACCTCCATGCTACTGTGAATTTATAGCTTGTCTGGATTTCAACATATCTTCCGTGTTAGAGGGATGGGGCGCCTTGAATCCAAAATATCAGTTTATATGGGGTATAGGATATAGGAAATGTGTGATACAATACAGGTGCCTGGCCTCTCGGGAAATGGTCCTCTGCGTTTTTCTGGCGGGAATTTAGGCGCTGTTTGCAAAACTAAGTCGAAACCATTTCAACGCAGAAGAAGCGACCTACGGCGTCTGACAGCAGAGCTGCGGGCTCCGAAAGAACAGAGGCCAGTCACCACCCACCAACCAGGAGCAAGCAGCGGCAGCGGGAAGGTGTCAAGAATGGTGCCAAGACGGCCCAGGACATGGGCTTCACTACGAGTAAGATCAGGTAAGGATCGGGCTCGAGCACACGAACGCATCTCTCATTCCCGGATCGTGAACAACAGCGCGCCAATATTCTTGCAATGAAGAGTACGTAACAAAAACATTCGTCATAGCGAAACGGTTGATGGAAAGAAAATAAACCAAAAGAAAGCGAAAGACTGGTAAACGGAACACGTTAAGTGTAGCGTTCACCGAAGAAGGAGACAGCATGAATGAAAAAAGAAACTCGGGTAGGCTGTATCTCTGACGGAGCCACTGTAGGGAACGTGAATCGAATTGTGCTTGCTGCAGAGGGTCCATGGGAATTAGGGGTACAGCAATGGCATAACCTAATACAAAAGTTCCATTCATTCACGCATTAGGAAGCTTACATGGCTAAGTTGCATTACAGCTAGTGCTCGCTCACTATTCCCGGTGGACCCGCTCATATAGCAGAGGGTGTTTGGGCGCTGGGACAAAGAAATGAGCTCCTTAGTGGTGGCGGCCGAGACTGCCCTGCGCCGCTCGAGCCCGCCGGATACTTGGGGCTCCTGTGCTTTATTCAGTCTACTGCGCTTGTGCTCTCTGTGGAGACGGTCACGCTCTTAGGCGTGGTGGAAGGAATGGGATATCGCTCTGTCTTGCTTCCCGAGTCTCCTCTCGCCATATCTGGACGATGATGCAGCTTTATGCACAGTGTCGCAGCAGTGCACGGGTCCACAACGAACACGCGTAGCCGCGAGAATTTTTTGAAATAGTGCCGTAATAGCGGAGTTGCACGCGTTTCATGATAGAAACAGGGCCCTCGCTCGTTCCGCTCTTTCCTTCGCTACGCTCCGTTCGTCGGCCGGTCTTTCCTCCTCGCCGAGTGATCCTCCAAATGTCACCTGACAAATGTCATCGCCAACGCGTTTTTCAAAACACTGTCCACTTTGGTTTAAGGCACGTCTACGCTAGCGGCAAACACGCTGACGGCGAACCGGCCTCCAGTGCCGTAGAACGTCTGCCGCGCGATAGGTGTCCAAAGTAGACGGCAGTTTGGACGGAACACCGCTCACCGCATTACCGACGGGCCAATCGACGACCGCGAAGCTGCGCGCCTCTGCCACCGGCGACGCAAACATCGGCTGCAGCTTCTGTTTCAAGCAAAATAATTTCCGCTAGATAAAGTGATGCCTAAATTGTATATGTTATGAAAAAATGTCACAGTTTCGCCCTAAGGGCGAAGCAATGAATGCGATAGCAACACAGCAATTTCATACGAAGTAAGGTGAGCGGCTTTGGTAGCATATGAATTGTAGTAAACATGCGCTGATTAAGTAAGCAGGTGTGCTGCGGCGTAAGTAGACCGACATGAAGAGAGACTCGATGACCACGAGAAGGCACGTGTGAAACGGTGGTGTTGATGAGAAGCGCTTCCCGTGGGCAGCGCGTGCGAAGGGACACACCTGTAGCGCTGCACTGCCGATCCGGGCAGCATTGCATGTGTAGCGTGCGTTGGAAAATGTGGCCCGACTATTACTAACTGAATGAACAAGCGTGGTGTGAGCGCGCACAAACAAACATGAATAGATCACACTGAATGACTGCAGACAACGACTGTCAAAACGCTGGCAGCAAGCGCATACGCCGCAGCGGCGAAGGTACGTGCGGTCTATCGCATCAAGGGAAACTGAGCGGCGAATGCACGGCGCATAAAGGTCAAAGCCGTGTGGAGACAAGAGACGGTGCGGGCGAGCGACGAGCGCGGTTGTTGGCAGAGGAGAAGTGCCCCCCCCCCTCGCTCCCTCCGGCGCTGGCTTCCCGCTTCCTCGCTTGCGCGTGGGAGATTGAGTGCGTTCGCTCTCCGTGGTAGCGCGCGTCCCCGGACGCTTCCGCTCGGGCATGCCGCGCGGCGGAGATTTTATCTATAGGGAACCTCACGGCGACGGCGATGGCGACGCCGGCGGCAGAAATCCGGTTGAAGTGTCCATATAATTGCTATCGCAATAAAACGATACCTACTGTCAAACGTTAAACGAGAGCTCCGATTCTTGTCGATCTCCGCTGCAGTGCACGGCTACCGACGGCAGATCTACGACCGGGTTGACTATGCATCGCAGCCGACGGCGCCGCTAATATAAGCGTATTGAACTCTTAGTGTAAAATTATTGCGAAGAGCGACAACAACAGTACGAAAATATTGCAGCTTGTGAGCGTCGGTAACTCATTCCGAAGCGCCGTCCGCTTTAGTTTTGAAGTAAACCGGAGAAGGCCTAGCAACGATATCGGCGCCGTCGAGCGATAAGTGGCGGTGAGGCTGCCGCACAAATGGGCCGCGGTCTCGTCCTCTCTGCGGCAAGGAAATGTCGCTGTTCGCGACCAAAACCACCGTCGAACGGCGGCCCGCGAATGGCAAACGGCGTGCGGCGAGTTACCTTGCCGGTAACGTGGACGGGCCTCAGCCGCGACTTCGCGCTTCTCGGCTACCCGCTGTTGCTGCCGGGCCGGCCCGTGCTCATGCGAAGCGTGCCGCCATGGACCCTGTGTTGCGCGCACGTCTAGAAAGGCCAACGCTGTCGCGCTCTGTTCGCGCAGCAAATCAGACGGCTAAGCACGACTGTGTTGGAAAGTGAGCGATTTGGCACTTGCGTTGCGAGCTGTAATTACTGATTCGCAAGTGCGCACAAGCAAAGCAACACGACGAGGAAGAGCAGAGGAGCGCGCGCACCTACTAGCAGATTAACCGGAAGTCGTAGGTTCTTGTTCGACCAATCGACATCGTCACCCCAGGTGACATCACCAGATGTACCCTGGTGACGTCACGACGACCGCTGGGGATACCGGAAAGGCCCCGAGAGGAGCACGGCATTGTTTTTTTTTTAATTTGGGGCACGCTCGAGCCGCGTAGCGCTGCAGCGTTTGGCATCGTTGATCCTGACGGCATTCTGAACTCGATGCGCGTGTTCACGTAAAATGTTCAAAAAACATCGGAGGTGGTTTAGGGGTCCTTTAAGGATGGTTCATAATGGCTTGCATGCAAAAACACGGAACGTACCTGACTGCCCATATTGCAATAAACAATGAGAGGAGCATCATTAGAGTTTCGGGATGTATGTGTTTAACCATTTCACACAAGATGCGATCGCGTCCTGGCGCAAACTTATTGCAGGAGACAGTGCATCGCGAAATTCAGCTATATTGAAAGAGCTGTTTTACCTCTCAGTGGGCCTCCATTTGCGTTCGAGTGCCTTTTCTACAGCGAAGCTATTAAGGGCAAGGTCCCGAGGATCGTGTCCACGTGTAGGAAGAAACTATATCATCAGAATTGACTCGAGCGTCATGTCTATTTGAGGGCACAGCCCCTCCTCCCTCCCAGCGGGCTGAGCCCCTGCTTTCGTGCGCCAGTCGACCTTCTTTTATGCCGTGTTCTCCCCTGAGTAGATTTGGGCCCGCCTGCTGGAAGCTGCGCCCTACTAGAGTTCAGCCCTGCGGCGAAGCTAGCGAGGTTAGGAAACACCTCCTAGACAGCACAAGGCCTGTTCACTGCAATCCGTGACGTCATGCTATTTGACCCGAAATTTCCATTGCCAAGGCTGGCGTGACGAAAGCGCTGACGTCAAAATCACCGCGGCTTACTCGGGAGCATCCCCATTAGATTCTATGGCAGTCGGGTCAGATAGCATGACGTCATGAATCGGAGTGAACAGGCCTTAATTGTGCTATCTAGGTGGTGTTGGGTTAGGCCGGCGGGGTTCCTCCTTTGCGTCCAGCGTATTTGCGTCCTTCGCCTCGACTGCTTACCCGCGCTCTTTCCCTCGCCCCTCCGGCTTCTCCGCGTGCGTCGACATGGCCGCTGATAAATGGAAGGAAGGCGAGGAGGGCGCGGCGCGGCGGCCCGATGGCGGGGGAGAGATAGGCGGCTGCCACATATGACTGTGCGTGTGTGTGCCCGCTCTCCGACTGTGGGGCATGCACGAAGGCCTGCCGACCTCGGCCGCCTGTGCCGCAGGCTCTCTCCGGGCTCCCGATTGTCTACGAAAAAAGTAGATCAACGGAGGAGGGGGTGTGAGAGGAGTTCCTTTGGTTGTATATAAGGCTGATTCACACTAGGCCGACACGACACCGATTTTAGTTTGCCGACTGTTGACTGTTGGTAACAGCAGTTTACTGGACGGCAAATTCCGTGGCCAACGATTTAAAGAAAGGAAATCGCTGTCGTCAATAGTCGGCAGACCAAAATCGGTCTCCTGTTGGCCTAGTGGGAATGAGCCTATACGGACTTTTGGTAAAGGACTCCTGTCTGGGAACGTTGAAGAAAAGCCGGAGGAACGCGCTAGGAACGCCGTCGCCCTGTGACACCGAGCCAGTTCTTCCAGAGCCGGGCTTGCTATAGCAATCGTCTAAGGGTTAACAAATACCCCATTGTGCAACTCAGAGCCACCACCGAAGCGGAGCCGCCACCGAAGCGAAGGGGTCGATTTACTATTTTCTAGCCAAATTCAACATAGCAAGTACCCAATATAGCTAAACCCCAACATAGCAAATCCCACCAGAGCGCCAGCTTCGCTGGACTTCCCTCTTCACACGGTGGAAGGGCTCTGACTTTTTTTTATCGCCTTTTTATGTCTTCAGACCGTTTGTGACTAGTGTACAGAACTGGATACACGTTCAAAGTGGGCGCCAAGAAAATTCGTTTGATTTAAGCTATTCTCTTGTTATTTACTAATGGCATCGATAGTATCTGCCATCCTTTTATCTCTTTTTTTGGCTTTCTTCTCACCTGTGTATCATTTAATGCCCTTTAGTTACTTCTCCCAACTTTCCCTTTTTGCCTTCCGTGCGACTTAATGCGCTTGATATTGATCAGATTTTCTGCAGTTGGAGTCTCTGGTAAACCTCTCCAGGGTTTGTTGTAGTATTTACGTGCCTTCGGCAATCCTCATTCCACCAGGGGATGCGTCGCTTACGAAGAGATCCATTTTTTGCGGGATGTATTTTGATGCAGCATAAATAACAAACGCTGTGTAGTACGCCACTGCATCATCTATGCTGAAAGCTGCGATGTGTACATTCTCGCAAACTTTCTGAGTCGTCCCTGTGAATTTTCCATCGGGGTGCATGTGGAAGGCATTGAACCTGCTTGTTGAGGTTTAAAACTATTGGAAAGTCCCCTCAATACTGATTTCTAATAGAGTTCACTCTAAATGCGGCATTATTGTTGCAGAGGACACGCTTAGGTCTATAGAATAGTATGATTTACTGTGGGGTACTATATCGAAGGTGGGATTCCTTTTATTCAATAGAACCGAACCAAAACAGAAAATAACATATTCAATTACTCGACCTCTGGCATCGCATCGGGAGTCGCCCCAGAGAGAGTTATCGGCATTTAAGTTCCCGCGGCTGCACCTCGGCCAAGGCAGCGCTATCATCGCAGCAAAAGAGACGCGCAGGCTCGCGCTTGGTTATGCCAGCGTTCCGGGCAACTGATGACGCAGTCATAAACAAATCTAGTTTTCGCTTGAGGCTGACGCATTTTCTATACGCTCCTCTCCGTCCAAGGACCCACAGTGTGGTGACCCGAACGTTTCGTCTACGTTGTTGTGAAGCCATGTCGACCGATCAGCCAACACGATATGCCGAGGGCCAAGGCATCGACATGCTCCTCCGCCCCTCCGTCGCTTGACAGCTTCTGCGACCACATTGAGCGCATAGTCTGTGTCGCATAATATCGGCGCCTTCTCGCAATCGTCGATGGCGCGCCAGCATTTCACCGGCCTGCCGTGCAGGCTCCCGTACTCCACCCAGAGTGTGCTGGTACCATAGCCTTTTCGGAGAGGACGCGCGCCACTGTCTGCACCCATCCTCGTTACAGGGAAACCATCCGTCCGAACTCTACAGGCGACGAGTGGTCCGGAGCAAGGTGGAAGTCGCCTTTCCTACGTCCGCGACCGTGCCGCAGGTCAGCAGTTCCTGGTCGACATGGGCGCTGACGTCAGTATCGTCCCAGCGCAGCACACAGATAGTAAACAGCAACTTCCTACCTTCAGGAGGTAAACGGCACAAGAATTTATCTCTACACACAGCGATTGATAATCCTGAACTTGGGCTTACACGGATGTTTCAGTTGGGTATTTCATGTTGCCGAAATCCGCTGTGGAATCATCGCAGCTGGATGCCTGACAAGTCGTTGCCTCCACGCCGAACTGAAGCATCGACGGCTTCTCAACAGCGTAAATCATGTGGGTCGCGGGCGTAGCCTGCGACTCACATTATTCACGCTGTCGAGGTCCTTTCACCGCACTGCTTCGCAAAACTTCCGACCCCCTGATTGGACGCAACCTGTACAACATGATGTCGCCACAACACTGTTGCAAAGCAATATACTATAACACAGCATGGTAGCCTCTCGCCTTTTTCTCAAGGAAGCTCAAGCCAGCACAAACGCGGTGCAGCGTCTTTGGGCTCGACCTTCTGGCTGCCTAGCTAACCGTAAAGCGTTTTTACCACTTCGTCCAGGGCCGACACTTTGTCCACAAACCCCTCGTCCACACGCTGACCCCAAACCCCTCGTCTATGCGGTCACCCGGTCAGCATCGACCTACGCCCCGACAAAACATCAGCTTTCTTTCTTCTCGGAATTGGCAACCGATTTCCGGCATGCCAAGGGCACAGAAAATATTCCCGCCGATTTACAAAGTCGCGTGAACGCTGTTAGCAATGTCACCGCTACACTGCCTCTTGTGTCAACGCTGGGCCTTACTCTTCATACTTACCCTGCACAACCTACACGTATAGGTAAATCCGTGATACGGGACACGTGCCCGGATCTTACAATCGCTAAAAACATTCGTTTTGCAGATTGCCACAATACCGAGGGCCTCGCTAGTGGACACTGCATATTAGTAACCACCATCAGAACAAAACCCCTCACGCGTTCCTTTCACAATGCAACCCTCTCAGACTGGAGTCGCTTTCGGTCCACGTATGAGAGCCCTGCAGCTTGTGCCAACCAAGGATATGCCACCTGGTTGCAGCATCTCATCTCTCAGCTTGATGCCGTTGAGCAACAGGTGCAGCTCTCGGAGGTGAGCCCGGCGATGGATAACGACCTCCTGCACCTCTGGGAAGCCCGGCATAGCCTCGTCCGCCAATGGCACCGGCAGAAGCATAATCACAAACTCAAAATTCGCATCGCGAAGCTTACTCAGCAGGCGGCAGAGTATGCGCCCCAACTCGCCGACTCAAGTTGGGTAGACCGATGCAACACCGCTTCTTGACAAATGTCGAACCGGAATACATGGCGCCTTTCCCCGTGGCCTCATTGATCCGGCCCAAACTCGCACTAAGACCCGAAAGCAACTTCAGAGAACAATTCATGATTTGAATGGAGACACGGCCAAAATGGCTGAAGTTCTCCGCGCCAAATACCTCTGCATGCACCAGGATTCCCGCGGGTCGGCGTACTCGTATGCAGGCTCCAAAAACGCGGAGCTGCATCGCCCGTTTTCAACTTCACGACCTCAAAGCGGCAAAAATGAAAAGAGGTACAGCTCCAGGCAAGGATAAAGTGACAGTAAAGCTATTAGCTAACTTCCCTGATCCCGAGTACATGCGGCTGCTTGAGTATTTTAATACCATCTGGGAGGGTGGAGCGCCTCCCCCAGTGGATTGGAAACAGCAATCGTTACCTACATTCCCAAACCAGGTAAAGCCATTAACAATGACAATCTCTGGCCCATCTCCCTTACCTCTTGTGGGGGAAAGTTAATACAGACCATGGTCCGCCGCCGATTGTCTACCTATCTCGAAATACAGAACGCCTTCGCAGACACCACGTATGGCTTATGCCCACACCGGTTCTCACAAGATGTTCTGCTCCAACTCCATCGAGAGATCGTGGCTGCGATCGAACACCCCAGCGGCGATAAGGTAGTTCTTCTTGTAACTGCAGCGCGCACACGAGAAACGAGGACAAAAAGGTGAAAGTGACAAACAGGCGCTGACTCGCAACTCAGTTTATTTTGGAGGGAAATTACACACATATATATAAACCCAGTCTGACTAAAGTGAGCATGTGCAAGAGCATGCGGATGAATAGATACCAACTCGCCCAACTTTCAGTACTTTTGCAAGGTAGTTCTTGCCTTGGACTGAAAGGGGGCGTTTGACAACGTGACGCACGAGATCATCCTTGGACACCTGTCCCAAACACACTGTGGATACAATTTTCCATACATCCGACAATTTCTTACGGATCGGCAATCTTACATTCGCCTGTAACACTCTGAACATATTCCGTACCAGCTTGGTACGCGAGGGACGCCACAGGGAGCGGTTCTCTCGCCACTCCTCTTCAACTTGGCCATGGTCAGGCTCCCTATACCCTGCTGAGTGCGGTCCCCGGCATGCAGCACGCTCTGTACGCTGACATCACTTTGTGGGCAACACATGGTTCGATAGAAGACATCGAGACCAACCTGCAGCAAGCGGCGTCTGTCGTGAAGAAACACGCACACCGTTGCGGTCTTGAATGCTCCTGGAACAAATCGTAATTCATGTACCTTTGGCCCAATCCTAAATGCGCACCCAAAATTGTCATCTCCCTGCTTAGCGGTCCAATCCCCGAACACGAGGAGATAAAGAGTATTGGGACTGTTTATTCACCGGAACCGCAAGATTGATACAACTCTCCAAAAGCTCCGCAATGTGGGGGACCAGGTGGGCCGCATGGTCCGCCGGGTTTCTAACAAACGCGGGGGTTTACGATGCAAAGATGCACTGCGGCTGGCGAATTTGTTCGTGACCAGCCGGAATCCTGTATTCGGCACCGTACCTCCACCTACGTAAATGCGATGACAACGCACTCGAAGGGATTCCCAGCAAACTCTACAAGAGAGCCCTCGATCTCGCCATCGCTACGTCCAACGTATTCTCGAGTTAGGAATGACGAACACCTTTGGGGAGCTCCGTGAGGCGCACCTCAACAATCAATACTTGCGGCTAGGCAAGACAGCAGCGGGTAGCAGCCTTCTGACCCGCCTATACGTCGCTTACACAACTCAACGGAAGGAGCGCGTCTCCTTGCCTGAAGCATGGCGCTTTGCACTACAGGTACGACGCCTCCCCAGCAGCATGACCAAGGATGGCCACGATGACCACCGCCTCGCGCAGCGCGGCCTCCGTTTCCTAGTGGTACGGTTCCCGGCCAGGGGTAGTCTACACCGATGCAGCTGGCCCGCACCACGGGGTTGGTATACGGCAGCTGTCATTCACCAAAACGAACTCCCTTCCTGATATTCTACGGTGGATCATATCCACGTCATCAATTAGGTAATCGAGAAATTTGCGGCCTTTCTGAATGGCTTTCATAGATTATGAAAAGGCATCTGATTCAGTAGAGGTACCAGTAGTCATAGAGGCATTGCGTAATTAAGGAGTACAGGATGCATACGTGAATATCTTAGCAAATATCTACAAGAATTCCATAGCTACCTTGGTTCTCCACAAGAAAAGTAGAAAGTTAGCTATCAAGAAAGGGGTTCAGTAAGGAGACACAATCTCTCCAATGCGATTCACTGCATGCTTAGAAGACGTATTCAAGCTCTTAGACTGGGAAGGCTTAGGAGTGAGGATCAACGGCAAATAATTCGGCAACCTTCGGTTTGCAGATGGCATTGTCCTATTCAGCAACGATGGAGAGGAATTACAACAAATGATTGAGGACCTTAACCGAGAAAGTTTAAGAGTGGGGTTGAAGATTAATATGCAGAAGACAAACATAATGTTAAATAGCCTGACAAGGCAACAAGAATTCCGGATCGCCAGTCAGCCTCTAGAGTCTGTAAAGGGGTACGCTTATCCTAGGTCAATTACTCACAGGGGACGCGCATCATGAGAAAGAAATTTACAGAAGAATAAAATTGGGTTGGAGTGCATACGGCAGGCATTGCCAAATCCTGACGGGGAGCTGACCACTGTCGTTGAAAAGAAAAGTGTACAATCATTGCATGGGGCAGAAATTTGGAGATTAACAATGAAGCTCGAGAACAAGTTAAGGACCGCACAAAGAGCGATGGAACGAAAAATCTTAGGGACTAACGTTAAGAGACAGGAAGAGAGTGCTGTGGATCAGAGAGCAAACGGGGATAGCCGATATTCTAGTTGACATGAAGTAGAAAAAATGGAGTTGGGCCGGCTCTGTAATGCAGAGGATGGATAACCGGTGGACCGTTAGAGTTACAGAATATAATACCAAGAGAAGGGAAGCGCAGTCGAGGACGGCATCATTGCATGGGGCAGAAATTTGGAGATTAACAATGAAGCTCGAGAACAAGTTAAGGATCGCACAAAGAGCGATGGAACGAAAAATCTTAGGTCTAACGTTAAGAAACAGGAAGAGAGTGCTGTGGATCAGAGAGCAAACGGGGATAGCCGATATTTTATTTGACATGAAGAAGAAAAAATGGAGTTGGGCCGGCCCTGTAATGCAGAGGATGGATAACCGGTGGACCGTTAGAGTTACAGAATATAATACCAAGAGAAGGGAAGCGCAGTCGAGGACGGCAGAAAACTAGGTGTGGTGATGAAGTTAGAAAATTTGCATGCGCAAGTTGGAATACGCTAGCCCAAGACAGGGGTAATTGGAGATCGCAGGGAGAGGGCCTCGTCCTGCAGCGGACTTAAATATAGGCTGATTATGATGATGACCATAACACACACGGAGGAAGTCTCCATCGCGCTAGTCACCGCGGATCCAGCTTCCCGAGTCATCATCACCGACTCTAGGGGAGCCTGTCGCAAACTGGAGCAGGGACGCATTCCGTATCGTGCCTTTAAAATTCTTCACCGATGTGACTACCAGGGTTATCCAACCCGCCGCACCCTCACCTGGGCCTATGCGGGGATCGAGGGAAATGAGGTAGCAGACGCTACCACCCGCGTGCTTAACTACCGGGCATCGCCTCACGCGTCACATACAGAGGACCAGGATTTCAATACGGCTATCAATTTCCGAGAAATTTCTGTTTTCTATCAAACTTCTCACGGCCGGTATCCTCTCCTCGTGTAAAGACCTCACGAAGGCGGAGGAGCGCTGGCTCCAGCGCCTCTATACCAACACAGTACTGTGCCCGGCAGTACTTTGAATTCAGCTTTTTCAGGCGAGTGCCCGCACTGTGGGAACATGTCCGCGGACACCTACCACAGGGTGTGGGCATGCCCCCAAAACTCGGCCTACCCCCTCCCACCGCCCCCATCCTACCCGAGAGAGCTGGGAGGCTGACCTACTCGGCTGCTCGACCATACAGGACCAATGTGCCCTGGTGGACCGAGCCCGGGCGGCCGCAAAAGCCACAGGGGTCCCGGAATAGGAATCTCTCCAAGACTTTGTACGGGGCGAGCCCTTCTGGCTCGTCCCAAACTCTCTTATTGTACATATCCACAATAAATGTTTTTTCACTCACTCACTTGGACGCAGAACTTCTTGCTCGCTAGCAACGCGTTGACACGGAAATCGACCTGCTCAGTTGTTCGTCCACATCAGGGCAAATTGAGGACGTCGTTTTGCCCGGCGGTTTCATCTGGACATTGTCGGTCCACTTCCGCCCTGCCAAGAGCATCACTACATCCTTACCTGCATCAACAGGTACACAGGATGGCCGGAAGCTACCGCAATCCCTGATATTTAGGCGCCTTCAATCGTGACAGCTTCCTTTGTACACTTGGGTTTCGTGCTTCGGTTGCCCATCTTCTATATATTGTTACGGGGATAACGTTTATTTAGGGAGTATGGCTATATACAAGGTTCGGACAAGCAGCGACGACGGATGCAAGGCTGTCGCGCGCCTCTGGCCACTTCGTCGCCGTCATCTTCGTCCGACCGACAGTAGCAGCCTTCACTGGGCGAGAGCGCCGACCCGGTGCTTGCTACGACGGACCAGAGGGTCCAGTTACGTACGGCTTAAGTCTCGCAACGTGCACGATAGCAGTGGGTGGGGGCGTAGACGGCGCTGGCGCGGTGACTGGTTCGATCTGATACGTAACGTCGGTGACTTGACGTAGCACCCTGTAAGGACCATCGTAGCGGGACAATAGCTTTTCGGAGAGACCGATGCAGCGGGACGGAGACCACAGTAGCACGAGGGCGCCTGGGGAGTAAGAAACGTCTCTGTGGCGACTATCATACAGGGCTTTTTGGGAAGCCTGAGACACTGTGAGCCGTTCACGTGTGATCTGGCGAGCTGTGTCGGCGCGCGCTATGGCGTCGCGAACGTACGTGGTGGTTGAGCCGACAGGAAGTAAAGTATCGAGAGGCAGAGAAAGTTCGCGTCCATACAGGAGATAAAACGGGGAGTAGCCAGTAGTGTCATGTCGGGACAAGTTGTAGGCGAAATTAACGTGCGGCAAAGTAGCGTCCCAATCGCGGTGATCGGCGGAGACGTACATTGAAAGCATATCGCCCAGAGTTCGGTTCAGGCGCTCTGTGAGTCCATTCGTTTGCGGGTGATAAGCAGTTGTGAGCTTGTGGTGGATAGAGCAGGAACTAAGGATGTCATCGATGACGCGAGACAAAAATTATCGGCCTTGATCGGTCAGAAGCTGTCGAGGAGCACCATGATGCAGGATGATGTCATGAAGGAGAAAGTCGGCGATATCCGTAGCGCAACTGGTTGGGAGGGCACGGGTAATGACGTATCGCGTCGTGTAGTCGGTCGCGACGGCGACCCACTTGTTGCCTGATGTCGAGGTTGGAAAGGGACCAAGAAGGTCGAGCCCAACACGAAAGAACGGTTCGGCGGGAATGTCTATAGGATGAAGCAGACCAGCAGGTAACATAGCTGGCCTCTTGTGGCGCTGGCATTTGTCGCAGCTAGCGACATATCGTTGGACGGAGCGATAGAGACCAGGTCAGAAGAAACGGCGCCTGACGCGATCATAAGTGCGGGTGACACCAAGGTGACAAGCAGTGGGCTCATTGTGAAGCTGGCGAAGGTCATCTGACTGCAGATGGGCAGGCACGACAAGGAGGCGTTCAGGGCCCCCAGGATGCATACTATGGCGGTATAAGGTGCCGTCCTGAAGGAAGAACAAGTGAAGGGAAGGGTCGGGTGTGGCGGAGTTGAGACGGTCGATGATAGACCGTAAAGCCGAGTCGCGGCGTTGTTCGTCCCGTATATTAACGAGGTCCGAGATAGACAAGACGCAGGCGTCGGTGTCTTGCTCGGTGACGTCAGGGGAATCCACGGGATGCCGTGAGAGACAGTCGGCATCTTGATGAAGGTGACCGTACTTGTGCACCACTGAAAACGAGTATTCTTGGAGGCGCAGAGCCCAACGACCAAGGCGTCCTGTAGGGTCTTTGAGCGAAGAAAGCCAACAGAGGGCGTGATGATCAGTTACGATCGTAAAGGTGCGGCCAAACAGGCAGGGACAAAATTTGGCGACAGCCCAGACAAGAACACGACACTCTCGTTCCGTGATTGAATAATTCTTCTCCGGTGCGGACAGGAGGCGGCTAGCGTACGCGAGAACACAATCGTGGCCGCTCTGACGCTGAGCGAGGACGGCACCGATTCCATGGCCGCTGGCATCTGTGCGAAGTTCCGTCGGTGCAGTCGGATCAAAATGCGCTAAAATAGGGGAAGTCGTGAGCGCATCTATAAGCGCCGAAAAGGTAGCAGGCTTGGGGTGAGCCCCATGTAAAAGCAACGTCTTTTTTGAGGAGCGCAGTAAGGGGACGCGCAATGTCGGCGAAATTACGAATAGAACGTCGGAAATAGGAGCACAATCCTATAAAACTGCGTGCATCTTTGGCCGAACAAGGTATAGGAAAATGCTTCACGGCGCGAACTTTTTCAGGATCGGGCTGGACACCTGTCGCGTTGATGAGATGGCCAAGTACGGTTATTTCACGGCGGCCGAAACGGCATTTTGAGGCGTTGAGTTGGAGACCGGCATTGCGGAATACCTCGAGAATGGTGGAGAGGCGCTGAAGATGGCTGTCAAATGTTGGCGAAAAAACAATGACATCATCAAGGTAGCACAAGTACGTTGATCACTTCAAACCACGAAGAAGCGAATACATCCTGCGCTCGAATGTGGCCGGCGCATTGCAAAGGCCGAAAGGCATCACTTTAAAGTGATAGAGGCCATCGGGAGCTACGAATGCGGTTTTTTCGCGGTCCAGTGGGTCAACAGCAATCTGCCAATAACCTGAGCGAAGGTCAATAGATGAGAAATATTGGGCGCCGTGAAGACAGTCGAGTGCGTCGTCTACGGGGCAAGGGATAGACGTCCTTTTTCGTGATCTTGTTGAGGTGTCGATAATCAACACAAAATCGCCAGGTGTTGTCCCTTTTCTTGACCAGCACAACAGGAGCCGCCCAAGGACTCGAGGACGGTTCGATGATATTCTTGGCCAGCATTTTATCGACTTCCTTTTGGATTATGGCGCGTTCCGCAGTGGAAACGCGATAAGGGCGCCGGTGAACCGTTTGAGCATCACCGGTGTGGATGGAGATCAAAGATATCGGCATACGACAGCAAGACCCGGCGAAGATCTTCTGCTTGCGTATGCGGGAGGTTGGCTGATATAATTTTCTCGAAATTGGCATATAGCGACGAGGTGGCTGTGAGAAAGCAGGAAACAGTTCGAGGGCCGTCGACGGCTAACACAGAAATCGCGCATTCTTGCAACGACGACACGGTGGCAAGCGCGATACCAGCAGGTAGCACGTGGGTAGAAAGACCAAACTTCAAAAGCGGCAGGGAGGTTTTGTCGCGTACGGTAACCACAGTGTGCGGGAGAACGACAGAGTGCATCAGGACCACGTCGAGAATCGGGGAAACAAAGTATTCACCATCGCACACAGGAGGAGAGGGACTTAATGGGACGTACGTCGAGGCTTGCGGTGGCAGGTGGAGGAACTCGACAGAACATAAGCGGCTGGGAGTGTCCGATAGTACGTGGGCGTCAAAAGGGAGTTCCAGTTGAAGGACACCTGTGGAGCAGTCGATAAGGGCTGAGTGCGTCGAGAGAAAGTCTAGGCCGAGGATCACGTCGTGGGGACACTGCGCAAGCACGGCAAATAAACCAATGGTCTGATGGCCAGCAATGCACACTCGGGCGGTGCACATACCAAGAACGGCAGACGAGCTGCCATCAGTGACCCGTACTGTGCTCTGAATTGCGGGCATAATCACTTTGCGGAGCTGAGTACAGAGAGCAGTGCTCATCATTGAAATCTGCGCTCCGGTGTTTATGAGGGCCGTAACGGTGACGTCGTCCACTTGAATGTCCAGAAGGTTTCAGCGCGTAGGTACAGTCAACAGAGGATTTGTATATCGGGTCACTGATGCAGCGTCACCTCCGGGAGCTGCACGGCTTAGTTTTCCGGAGCGTAGGTGCCAGGCCGTGCAGGGAACGATGACCGGTATGGTCGCGGCGATCGAGATTGACGGCCTTGTGGGGACGGTGAGCGGCTAAACCTGGAGTCTGGAACGGCGGCATCGGAAGCATCGGAAGCATGTGGATCAGAGCGAGGGGAAAAGCGTCGAATGTTGCCTCCAGGACGACGCCAAGATCCAGTGCTCCAGTTTGAAGGCGACGACCAGCTACTGCGGCAGTGACGGGCAATGTGTCCAACGCGAGAGCAGTTGAAACATATGGGTCGGTCGTCTCCCGCCCTCCAGTCAGCCGGGTTTCTGTAGCGCGAAGGGTAGACCTGGTTCTGGGTGACATTTGCAGGGGTACGTTCGGATGTAGGGATGGAACACACGGCCGATGATAATCCCATGTTCGCGAACTCCTGGCGGACGACTGCTTTTATGAGTGACACGGTGGGCAGGTTGGCTGACTGAGCGTCTGGAAGAACGGCCGTAGGAGCTAGAGCTTTAAGTTCGCGGCGAAAAATACGCGTTACATCTTCTGACGCTGTAGATGGTACAGGCGTCGGTGGGTCTTCGCATGATAATGTGGCGGCGGTGTTAGGTAGCCGAAGGAACTGGCGGGTGATGCGGCGACTCTTCGCTTGTTCAAAGCGCTGGCATTCCTTAACTATGGCGTCGAGCGTCGTACAGTCCTTACACACCAGTAGATTAAACGCGTCATCGGCTATTCCTTTCAAAATATGCGATATCTTGTCATATTCGGCCATTTGTGCGTCAACTTTTCGACAAAGGCCCAGGACGTACTGTATGTACGAAATGTACGATTCAGTGGTCGTCTGGATACGAGATCCCAACTCCTTTTTAGCGGCCTGCTGTCGGTCAAATGATCTGCCGAACAACTCACGCAGCTTCGCCTTGCAAGAGTCCCAACTTGTAAGATCTTCTTCATGCGTCCGGTACCACACGCGTGCCGTTCCTTTCAGATAGAATATCGCGTTGGCTAACATAACCGTGGGGTCCCACCTGTTGTGGTTGCTGACGCGTTCGTACATGTCGATCCACTCTTCGACATCCAAGCCATCTGTGCCAGAAAAGGTTCCCGGGTCTTGTGGGTGCAAAAGAATCACAGGATCCGGTGGCTGCTGCACCGTCGACACTTCAGTGGTCATCGTGGAGCAACCAAGACGGCGACCGCTTCGAAGTTCCGTGCTTGGTTGACGGAGCCGGCACGTTGACAGGTTTACCCAGCACTTCCACCAAAAGATGTTACGGGGATAACGTTTATTTGGGGAGTATGGCTATATACAAGGTTTGGACAAGCAGCGGCGACGGATGCAAGGCTGTCGCGCGCCTCTGGCCACTTCGTCGCCGTCGTCTTCGTCCGACAGACAGTAGCAGCCCGTTCACTGTTTCGTGGCAATATATAACAGACCGAGTCGACAATTTGAGGCTAGCTTCTTCAATGAACTGCTTCGCCTTCTCGATACCACGAGACTACATGCGACAGCCTACCACCCACAATCCAACGACATCGTTGAGCGCTTTCACTGTCACCTGATGACTGCGCTCACGCGTCAAGACTCGCCTTCAGGGTTGGTTCAGTACCTTCCCCCACCCCTTTTTGGCATACGCACGGCATGGAAAGGTGACTTCGGCTGCTCAAGTATCGAGCTCATTTTTGGCACTGCCCATCGTCTTGCCTGCGATTTCTTCGAAGCTACCACTGCACTTCCCTCAATCACGAATTATGTTATGCGTTTGAGTACCATGTTCCAATACATCCGCCCAGTTCCCACCAAATCACCTGCACCTCGAATGCCGTACGTTTCGCCGGACCTTCGGGCGGCAACACATGACTGTGCGACAGTCTGCCCATCGCAAGCGCCTTCAACCACACTACCTGGGCCCTTATCCCGTGGTCGAACGCCGCAGCAACACCTTTATCATCTCCATTTATGGACGACTGGACACCATTGCGCTTGATGCCTCAAACGAGCCCATATTGACGACCTGACAGTACAACCGCCTTACCCCAGCTACCGCCCCGTTAAGTTGGCAGCATATCCTTTACAATCAGCGTACGCCACAGCGCAGCCACTTGTTGCACCACGACGTGACTCATGGGCTCCATAGCTCGTCAATAATACCTCCTTTCTGGGGGCGGAGTCCACTATAGCGGCTGCACCTCGGTTAAGGCAGCGCCATCGTCGAACCAGCTGAAGCCTACTGCAGGCGCTCGTGCTTAGGTTCGCCGGCACTCCGGGCACTTGCTCACGCAGTCATAAAAAATATCGTTTTCGTTTAAGCTAACGTACCTTCTCTACGCTCCGTTCCGACCAATGTCCCACGTGATCTTCTGTCATTATGTAGGACCCCGGAAGTTCATCAGTTAGTTTCTCAATTTATCTGAGGTCCAGACAAAAGTTATGTGCAACATACAAAGAGTGGACTGCCACAAGCCTGTCAAACTGTATGGGTTTGATGACTACTGCCTCTAAATCTGTTTCCAAGTGTAGGCGTTGGCAAGCCAAACTGTATGGCTTTGACGGCTACTGCCTCTAAATTTGTTTCCAAGTGTAGGCGTTGGCAAGCAGCATACCTCTGTGCTATAATTGCCGCACCACTAGATGCCGCGAGGCCATGCTTATGGTCATCTCTTGCATGTGCTTCTTTTTCTTCTTAAAAATATGTGTTTAGGATGATTTTAGATGGGTTACCTGTACGCAGAAACAATCTTGGTAAAAGTTCGTGTAGACGTTCATTAACATCGTCTAAATAATAAGAAGCCCTCTGGCATTCTACGGGTTTATTTGGGCATCCATGCTATTAAGGAAAGGTGTCGGTTATCTGCGTACAAGAAATTTCTTGCGTTATGAGCCTTAACCTTTTTTAGACGGAGTCACTCGAGAAGCTTCTTTATTTTGAACGCTCAAGTGAGT
This sequence comes from Dermacentor silvarum, assembly GCF_013339745.2. Lineage (NCBI taxonomy): Eukaryota > Metazoa > Arthropoda > Arachnida > Ixodida > Ixodidae > Dermacentor > Dermacentor silvarum. Next base: position 193,806,343 of record NC_051157.2, on the reverse strand, counting down.
CGCTCGCGTTGCTCCTTTGACGCCGACGACCCTGAGGGGCATTGGATAGGTCCATTGCCTCGATAGATGTATTGGATGCCTGCCATGTGCACACTGTGTGACCTTGCTAGAGGCCTCGCCACTTTTGGAGAGGCTCCCGGACCCGATAGTCTCGAGGTTAGAGGGCCCTGTTTTGAAAGAAGTGGAGCAGATTTATCCACTGCCGCCAAGGGCACAGGTGGCACAACGACCGGCTCACTTCGTCTGAGCAGGGGGGGGGGGGGGGCGCCTGAGGCTGCTGCGGTGCTGCGCATTTCTGCGGCGCATCAGCGTATCTTGTGCCTTGTAGGGAAGAGAGACGTGTCCGTGTTTGCCCGAATGCAAGGATTTCTTTAACCTTAATGCCTGCCACATCTTTTTATTTCTTTCAAGGCGGGAGCGTGCGGGAGTACGCGACATGCCGAGCAGCACAGTTCACTCAGTGGAGTGCATTTTCGAACCTTTCGGAGGAGTGATCATCGCATACGCACTTAGGAAAGGTGAAGAGGCCACGGTATGTTTGTGAACCGTGTGCATAGCTTTGACAGTTCGATGCAGTATCGGGGTATTGATGTTCGAGATTTTATTCCGACGAAGTGCATTGACGTTCCAGTTACCTTTGTGCTTCATTGCCCAAAACAGCGTTTTCTTTAAAAGGTAATTCCATTACCGCAAGTTTGACGGTACATATCTAGAAGCCTGTGCTATCCTCAGAATTAATTCCAAGTTGATATACCTTACAAACTAAAGCTGCAATTCTACGATATCAGAGAAGTGGATTAATTAGGACTAATTATGTAAATAGGCGAAATCCAAAAAGTCACCTGAGTATCCCCAAGCGACGGCATAATTTTAGATCTTGGTGCACGATAGTTGGGACACCCTGCATAACGAGGGACTGTATTGGTGACAAAGTTAGTGTAGACGGAGGTATGTTTCTTTATCGCATTAGTTAAATCTGGGTTTAAGTATGTGTATATGAGGGTGTATATCTAAACTCAGTGCCCGATAAAAGTAACACTCGCCTTAGTATGTTTCACATGCTACGATTCTGCTACCCCAAACGCTGCGACAAGGTGCATCGCGCTGGTGGAGCCACTGGTTTGTTTCTCTTGATTAGTCTTTGACAGCCCGCGACGTCTTCGTACCCGCAGGCGGCCGATAGGTGGAGCGGGGACAAGCCAGGAAGTAGGGGTCATCATCGGTTCCGGCCAGATGGCGCCAGCTGGCACGGCTGCCTCCAATCGGAACACCATGGCGTCGCACGACCAGCAGCCAGAGGCCACCGAGGTGAAAGAGCGCGACCTCGGCCCCGCAGGTCCACTCGACTGAGGGGCTGGAAGACCCAGAAGGGTATCCCAGCTGTGGATTTCCAACGAAGGGAGTGACGACCCGGACCCGCGGCCGCTTGGAAAGCGTGCTCTATGGCCGGTCCACGGTGAGTTTCGGATGTAGCGGAAGGCGTCTATACCGCGTTATGGAACATGCAGTGGTGCTACCAATAAAATGTGATTTGGAGCAATTTTCGGAGCAGCGAGATTTTGGAGCACTGTGGGGCAGCGACAGTTGTAATAGAAACCTTCTGAAAAAACTCTCCCCTGATGTTATACTTTGCAATAGCACTCTTAGCAAAGAGACAAGTTCATCAAGAAAAACATGAAGTGATGCAAATATATTTCATTTTATCTTTTCACCACAAACAATGCAGGAATGTTGGGTGCAACATTTTGCAGTGGGTTGAGTTAACACGTTTGAGAGGATTACTTGCTTGTTTCGTTCACAATGCAGCAGAAGTCGCTAACGGAGACACCGATAAGGAATATAAGGAATAGAGTAGCTGTCTGGGTCAGTTGGTACATACTGAATAGTAAAAACCAGTCAAACGACGAAGGTTTTTACTATTCAGAATGTAAGGAATGTCTATCCTGCTGCAACACGGTAGCGCCATCTTTCCCCGCTACGGTAAAAAGGCTCGATTTAGCGTTACAATGGAGCCGTCTACAACCTAATTTACAAAAATTGACTATAGTTTCCACCTGGTTTAGTTTTCTTATATTATTCCTGCAAAGAAGTTCCGCCTTCAACAAACCTGGTTTTACGGACTATCGGCTGCAAGTGAGAAAACTGGGGGCAAAATTTTGTTTCGACGATCCATATATCCAAGGAGCTTTGCTGCGTCGACGTGTGCGTCTGGAAATGAACTGCATGCTCGTTTTTGCGGTTACTTCAAAAAAAAGTTGTCGCAGTTTCACCCGAAAGGCGAAGCATCAATTGCGATAGCAAATTTGTAGAGAGCTATACGGAATAAGGATAGTAGTTTTATCAGCTATACAAACTTGGACATGCAGGACTGCACGTTTCTAACGCGTTTGTGCTAGCGTACCCTTAAGCGGGAGATGGTGCAATTATAATGAAGGGCGCTGTTATAAAATAGGAATGACGTCACATATGGCGCGTGGCATTGGTGGAAGTCAATCGTTCGATTTAGTGCCGCGAGACTGGGCGAATTACACTGAAGATTCACGGTTTACCGATGATTCCCTCCGGAGCTTCGCCCACTCATCATCATTCACCCCGTGGATATGCGGTGTTTTTTTTATGCGATCTGAGTTGCACAGTGGGGCCCCACTCCCTTACGGAGAGCTGATATCCACCTTTATTCCACTTCTTTTAAACCTTATGAATGGTGAGAGTTGACCATTCCCATTCCTGGAGTGGCTGAGATGATTCATTCCATTCCTCCAATTCCAGTAAAGGAAACGCGTGATCTATAAATGTTTACTGGTTGTGCCCGCCTTGTGTTCCTGGTAACGACAAAAAACGTGTTTTTGATCTCTTAACAACGTTACAGATAAGTTCAATTTTTTTTGCACCACAAAAATGCTTTGTGGCCTGGGTGTTAACTCTACAGCGCGACGTTGCCTGTAGCCTCTCTAGTATATACTGTTTTTGAAACAATCCTTTTCCAAGTTTTGGTCTTGGATAAAATTTATCTGCCTATGTGCTGTGAGAGCGATCACGAGCCTACAAAAGCAGCATTTCGCGAACATTGGGATTGCAAAGCATGTGTCTGTTCAGTATAGTACCCATTTAAGGAATCTTATTTCACAAACACGAATAGAAGATGAGTACTTAAGACAATTACACGTATGACTAGATAAAAAAACGCATAATACATTCAACGTTAACAAACATTGTTACCAAGCAATGCTCGAGACAACGCTGAGGACAACACAGAAGATGATGACGCTCTCTGATGTCGCGCGGACTGGTTTTGCGTCTTGTATGCCTTGTATGCCAGTGGGCGCTTTGTAAATGTTCTGTAAATATGATTTAAACCTCTTTCCCCGTAACATTTTGGTGGAACGTGCGGTGTATCCCAGACGCACAACGAATTTACACAGCGGGCGCTCTCTCGCTGTATCGGCCATGCCAGCTCAAGTCAAGAATGCTTCGGGCTCGTCGCCACCCGCGCCCACCGTCATCCTGGCACAACCGCGCGACCCTGGAACCTTTTTTTCGGAACGGATAACACTAACCTCGAAATTTGGCTTCAGTTCTACGAACAGCTTAGCGTGAGCAATCCCTGGGACGAGACCGTCATGCTCGCTAACCTGCTCTTTTACCTTGCGGGAACGGCACGCGTCTGATTTGAGACCCACGAAAAGGTCACCAGTTGGGACTTGTGCAAACAAAAGCTCACTGATTTGTTTGTCAAGCCTGTTGGCTGCCGGCGTGCCGCGCAGAAAGCTCTTGCTTGCCTAGGTCAGACTTCCACTGAGTCCTATGTGACTTACAGTGCTTGCGCTTTGTCCCAAGGTTGACGAGAAGATGCCGGAAGCGGAAAAAGTCGGACACATCCTCAAAGGCATCGCGGACGACGCGTTTAGTCTCCTCGTTTTCAAGAATTCTTCGACAGTGCAGGACATCATTGCTGAATGCCGCCGCTTCGAAGAAGCCAAAAGCCGTCGTATTGCTCACAACTTTTCCCGCCTTTCTAATTCGGCTGCAACATCTACCTGCGAGGACCTCCGTCTCCCACCCGCGCCGGCTGCATCCGACAGTATTGTGCGCATTGTTCGCCGGAAGATTGAAGCTGCATTTCCTGTTCCTTCCCAGATTCGCCCCCCAGACAATTCCCACGCAACAATATCTCTCATTCCGACCGTTGTACGGCAAGAGTTGGGCAATGTCGGACTCCACTCACTTAGCCCAGTCCATAGGCCCGACTACCGTTCACGCGGCGTACCCGATCTACTACGAAGTTTCGTACGCTTGTTCTCCATATCGAAACCCGAAGGAATGGCGCACATCTGATGACAGGCCGATCTGCTTCTGCTGTGGACGCGTCGGACATATTTCTAGCCACTGTCGCAGTTCTTGAAACTCGCAGCCTTCGCCGAGCTATCGAAATACCCGGCGCCCGCCTGGCATTTCCCGCCCGCCGATACACATTAGGGAAATTTAGCTTGTCCGGTAAGCCGCCCCGTTTAGCGTTGGGGCGTTTTGCCGGGTGTGAACTGCGCATGCGCGTGCCTTTCCGTTTACCGGATACCGGATTGCCCGATCCGCCCATGCGCGTCCGCTCCGGCCAGGTGGCCAGCCTTACCGCTCTACCCCGACGGCCGAATAGGCCAAGACAAGCCAAGCAAAGCAGAATATAAACGACAAAATGGCTGCCCCGCCCGTGATGCACTCGCGCAGGCGATATATGCCGTTCGAGGATGTAATTATTTTAGAGGAGGTCATCTCCCTTAACCCTTTTGACGATGCCGCGATGTGGGTGAAGGTCGCTGAGAAACTCGGCGACCTCACCCATGTGGTGCGCAACGTCCGGAGCGTTAAGGAGAGGTTTGACCTCCTCCTGCCGCAATTTTTACGCCAGGACACAACAAACAGGAGAAAGTAAGGGTTCCGGACGTTTATTACACGTCGATATTCTAAGCTATACGTGCCGGCCAAATTTTCTAAGTGTGCCTGTTTGCTTTACTAGATCGGGAACGGAGGAAGAGTACGAGGCGGTGGACAGGCTGCTACAGCAGGTAGCAGACCTGGCTCGCGAGTGGGGCTACCGCCCGCCGCGATCAGCGGTGAGGAGCCATCGTGTAGGCAAGGGCAGGCCTGCGTGCGCTGATGCGAGGGTCGCTCGAGCGAAAAAACGCGTGCCCGACATGCGCCAGTCAGTCGCCTTGAAGATCGGCACCAGCGCGTCTAAGGAGGCGGACAATGATTTTGGTAAGAGACGTGTTCGCTTTTTCTATTGTTCTTTTTGGGGTGAAAAGAAAGGGGGGAGTTGGATGACGTGCTTGAAATGTTAGCACTCAACTCGATCGCTAAATACAACGGCAAATATGCTTGCTCTCCTGGCAAACCACAAGTATTATTATGTTTCTCAATTTCACACATAAAATAGGTCACTGTATGGCCTCTTGAAAGCTTGCATTCAAGTATGCTTACCATGTTGATTTTGTGTAGCCGTGTTGCTGCAGTTTTGAATCGTGAGAGCCAAGTAATTACCGTAATTACCATTAATCTAATTGCCTCAAGTCTCCTGTTAAGTCTTCTTTTTTAAGGGACTGCATTTTAAAATTTGTAAATGATGTAGAAGTGTGGTGATGCTTCTTCATTGATGTGCAATTATCTCCTATCTTATTTCATCCGTCAGAACTTTCACCAAACGCGCCTCCCTTTCACTGAGCTGTTGGGAACGAGTACAAGTAACCTGCCCGAAGTGTTGGCACAGCTACTGGTTTTATCTTTACAATTTCACAAAAGTTAACGCTCTTTTCTATCTGTAGGGGACAACAGGGACGCAATGACACCTGCAGCTGCTTTGCTACAACAAATGAGTAGCAATGAAGCTGCAGGACAGGAACCAACAGACGAGCCCGACGACCCAGGCAGGTGGTCCTCAACAGGATATCCTGATTCACCTGAGCCATCTTGTCGTATGTCAAAATACCTCATTCTCAGTGCATGTGATAAAAGCTCAGTAAAACAGTACCTCCTCTACTCAATTCTTCAAGCAACGTGTTACAAATGTCTTGATGAAGACATTCTTAATGTTCTCATATAATGTGCGCCACTTTGTGGGTTTCTGCAGACTCATTTACTCAGTCAGTATTCTGGTACTCGTAAATTCTAGTCTCTTTGCCGATGACGGCTCTTTACAAGAAATTATTGCTGTCATCTGAACTCTTCCAAGCAATGCAACATTGTTCTTGCCCAAACTTGTGCATGGGAGTCGGCAGTTTTGACACCATCTTGTTGCAAAACTGTCTCATGATCTGGTGAACATACAACTTTCCCAAAATAGCTGCTTCTGCCATCATTCCAACAGCCGTTTGGCAGTCGGTGAACACAAGAGAATGCACAGAATCAATGTTTTCATCTTAGCACAAGGTGGAGGCGAATCCATATCATGCATCATCCTAGGTGTCTTCAAGGCCTTCCCAATAAACACTGGACCCAATTGAACATAGTCCTTTCCTTTAGGGCATCCTTTCCCTGGGCCTCTTGCAACGTTTGATGAATGTTTTCTCCATTCTTGCCCAATATCGCAAGTAATTTGATATTGATTTTTTGGTTCCATTTGCTCTTCAATCTAAATTTTGACAAAACAAAAGTGAGTTGCACAAAAAAGTACGCACACAAAATTCTGCATTGTCTTACAGCAGTTTGGTTTGTAACAGAGGTCCGGGGGGTGTTTTTGAGTGGAAAGAACAGGAGTGCGGTGCCACTATACGCCGTCTCCCGCTTTTTTAAAGAATGTGTGGCTGGGCTATCATATTTTCCTGACTTTGTTGCTGACTCACTGCATGAATTTTTGTGATAGCAACGCAAAGCACAACGCAATGCAATGGCGAAACAATACAAAGTGAACACACAAATTTTGTAACGCTCTTATATTTTCATTTTGCTGTCAACCAACTAAGATGTGAGCATTCACGTAGTATTGCAGCATGTCAAGACTCGCATTATATAAGTAGATTTAAGCAACACTCGGGTGGCATTAGTAAAATCACCTTTGTTACTAACAGCTTGCTGGCAAACTTGTTTTCATAAAGTCTGCCAAAGTGGTGGTTGGTTGGCCCATTAATTCAAGCCAAATGGAGATTGAGTGCACCAAGTAGGTAGATAGTCCCTAAAAGCTTGCCAATGTTAAGAAGTATGACAACACGAGGAAATAGCTCAAGTAAAGCACTGCTACAAGTTTGAAACATTTTAGCCCTCTAGCATTTCGCTTACTTGTATACATTGGTACAGGTGGAAGGACATGTTTGTACAATATGTGTGGTTGAAGGCACCAGATGAAAACAATTTCAAGAGCTAGGCCATGAAATGTGACAGCGTGCATCGAGTGTGTTCAATATGCAGCATTTGTTGAAGCCAGTCTAGATAATCTCCAGACTGACTTTATAGCCTGCGCGATGAAGTAACTCCATTAGCTCATGACTATTGCTAGCTTTTTCACAAAGATAGGTCGACATTCTTTTGCAATGAGTATGGCTCGATAGGTCATTTTGGATACCATTACAGAAAAGAAAAGGTCAACCTATATTCAAATAAATATGGTAGTCCTGCAAAAATGAGGAACTGTTGCCAGACACTGCAATTACTATTTGTCAGTAAAATTGGACTGCTGGTGTGAGTGGCAGATTTAGTACTTCTGAAATATCTGAAAGAAATTCTTTAGACCCTGAAACATGCAGATATCACTGAAATGTTAAACCAAATAAACAAGAGAAGCAAAAAAAATTATTCTGGAATCTATGAAAGCCATATAGAGAGTTTGACTGCACTCTGCAGATTTGTAAGTTACTTTATTGATGTGCAAATATTATATTGCATTTTTTACACCTGAAGGACAACCAGCAAGTCACAGTACCCCACAAAGCCCCCAAAGCCCCGCACCGAGGTCACCAGTGGGCTCTCCTGGTATTGTGCATGTGCCTCGTGCCCGTGTGCCATTGCAAGGTGAATATCTTATTTGTTTTACTCCCTCTTGCACCATAGACAAGCTGTACTCACGATGGTACTAGCAGTGTAGCCAGTAAAAATAAGCACAGCATTTTGTGGTTCAAAATCTGACTGACTGGATGCTGCGGACTGCCTACTTAACACATTCCTAATGCTTTCTGTCAGCATCTGCATAAATAATGGTCATCATCAAATGAGGCCACATCGATAGTAATTTTTAAACATACTATTGGCGTATTTCATATAACTGTGCCCTTGGCCACAGAAGTGTTGCCATACCTATATGGTCATACTATTTCTAGTATGTACAATTCAGCAATGCTGCATTAGTCTCGTGAATACTGCATGTCTGAGATTTAAGTCATAAGCCAATTGTCAGCACTGCTTCACTGCAGTACTCCCTGATTTTATAAAATTTCTAAATGCATACTCAGCCAATATTAAATTTTGCATTTTAAGAACTTCCTGCAAATGCACCGGACACTTGGAGTGGAGCTGGGCATGGCAACAGCAGCAGCAACAGACGATTGCCACCTGCTGCCCCTGTACCAGCGACCCCTCGTATACGGAGGACACCATGGAGAGGTAAATAATTAAGCTGCGGTTTCTTCGCAAAATACCTGGTGTCACAAGCACTTGTCTTCCTTAGTGACTAAGTCTGGGAGCAGAAACGCGGCAATGCAGTGGAGGGCTTCGTGTTGCGCCGGTGCATCTTCTGCGCGCTGTTGTTACCTCAGTCTTCGGTTTTGGTGGCCACTGCAAACTCGTCAGTTAGATTGGCACATAGTGTAGCCTCGTGAATCGAGCAGTTTAATAATTGTTTGCAGATGGCTGGTGCGAACTGCGCGCTGCTTTCTTTTACTTTCATTGTAGCAACTGCATAGTGTTATTCACGTATAAGTGAACAATTCCAAAATTTAGCGGGAATGCATTGAGGATTAGGCCGGTTCAATGACATGACCATTTTGTTTTCCTCGTGCTGTGCAAGAGGGAGCCATCACTCAAAAATATGGGAAGGAGAGCAGTACCGAGCCATGCAGCGAGCAAGGAATATAAAATAACCTTGGAGTTATCGTTTGCAACCTTAAGAGGAAGGTTCAGCTTGGGGGCCCCTATCTAAATCCGTAGAATAGGAGAAATCATTTGTATTGGCAACCACTGGACTGAATTTGATGAGATTTGTTGCATCTAAATGAAAAAGTTTAAATCTAGTGACTGTTGGTGGTGATGCCGTGAATTTCTAATATAACAATAGTTTAAAATCCCAATATTTCTGCTAACGATACTACAGAGTTTATAACTATGTAACTCAGTAAGGAAAAGCGATATCACAATTCTGCGAATTGCATCTAATAGTACATTTAAAACGGACAAAGGTGATGTAGTATGCATGGCTCTGAGACAGACCACTAATATGTGAGTAGGACTTCTGCAATACGCTTGTAAACAGTGTAATAAATTCACGTGAGATATAAATTGATATATAAGATTTGTTTGCTTTGGATGCTCTATGGGTGCACCTTACAGAACTGCGATATCTGTTCTTGGTGCAGGGCCACAAAATTGTAAACTTCGTGCTTCTAATTTTTTTCAAACTTACCTTGAAAATTTCTTTAAAATTATTGAGGCCTTATATCAAATTTTGCTTCCAACAGTCACTAGACTTTTCTTCGCTCAAATGCATCAAATTTCATTAAAGTTTTTTTCTCTCAAATGCAGCAAATTTCAGTAAAGTCGGTTCAGTGGCTGATTTTATTCCATGGTTTTAATAAGCATTTCTGCGTTTTACATGTATTTGAATAGGCAGTATTGGAGTTGGGCCACACAAAACCTTCCGCTTAACTACATACATGTTTGCATGAACTGAACAGTGGTTGCTGGGCCCGTTGTGGCTTTTGATTGGTCAGAAAGGGGTGTTGTTGTTAGCTTTCGACAGTGAGGAAGGTGGTGGTGGTTTCCACACACACAAATTAGGATTTTCTATTTTTTTGCTATACATCAATTCATTTGTTTTTAATTGTACATTCATCAATGTGGCACTTTGGGCACAGTAACGAAAGGTACACAAGCCAGGAATTGATCCAACCCTAATCATCTAAGATCGCTGGGAAAAAATATACACAGCTTGGTGCTGTCCAAATATGTGTAAAGCGCGTGCCAGTAATTCATATCTGTGCCGGTCAATAGGAGCACTCACTGTGCGGACGCTGTAGCAGGAATGAATACGTTTCCACTTTTCATGTCGAATACGGCGCTGTGTTTATAAAAAGCTCCGATCTCTGCTCTTTACAATGGAATTAAGGTGGCAGCAGTGTGCTAATGGAAAGCAGCGGTAAGCTGTGCGATGACACATCCCAAAGCTCAATTTTCCACTTGATTTTTGTCCCCATGGCACTAGGAAAATAGAACATTTCTCAACTTCTACTACACATTTTATTATTTCATTCTAATGTTTCTCCCCATGACAAATGAACACCGGAGGATCGCAGGAATAAATTGATATTCATCAAAATGACAATTGTGACTGCTCCACCCTGGAGAGAACCCTGCTCGGGTGTCGCTGACTTTTGTGATGCGTTGCTGTCTGGGAGTTTCAGTTGCAATTGTCAGGAAAACGTACAGAAATTATGAAAATTGAAAATTTGGTACACGCCCTCATGATGTCACCACTACAAGTCTTATTTTTTTAGCCTTTTCTGGCCTTTCTCGCGGTAAGGGTGGTGTTTTTAGGTATTGTAGTGAGGTAATCTACTGATACAGGTGAAATCATTTTTCTATTTAGTGTCCCTTTAAGACACGTGCGTCCTTGTACTCAATTCTGCTTTTGTAGACTTCAACAAGCACTGCCTGTGCCTCAAAGCATCATGTTCTGAAACGCTTCGGTACATTTCTTATGTTTCTTGTTTCATTTTTGCAGGCGCACGGGGGCAGAATGAAGCCATCCTGGTGTATCTGCAGGCCCGATCAGAGCAAGAAATGCACATGCGCATGCTCGGCCATGAATTGACCGCGAAAGATTGGCCCTCCAGATACGCCAGCACGAAGACCAGATGCAACTGAAAATGAAACAGCATAATGGTAATGTGCGGCTCAGGGAGTTAGAAATGGAGCTGCGCAAGACGGAGCTGGCAGCCATCCTTGAGGAGCGGCGCACCAGTCAGGCATATCAGAGTGCGCAGTTAGAACTTATTAAAACTTTAACAGAAAAGCTTCAAAAATAGTCTTCGGAGTGCATCATGCCCCCATTTATAGTTCACTGCTTCTTTCAACCACACTAAGTCTGCTTGTTTAGCCTAGCAGCCATTGTCATCCTCCTCGTCCGCCTTTTATATATGGCACGCTCAGGTGCGTGTGTCTTGTGCTTCGAGCTGCGAGGTCAGAAGAAGCTGTTTCTTTATTCTTTTTCTCACCTTGAAGATCGCAGCACGAGACACATGCACCAGAGCATACCATACACACAAGGTGGACGTGGAGGTTTCTTCGTCATCCTCCTCGTCCGCCTTTTATATATGGCACGCTCAGGTGCATGTGTCTTGTGCTTCGAGCTGCGAGGTCAGAAGAAGCTGTTTCTTTATTCTTTTTCTGACCTTGAAGATCGCAGCACGAGACACATGCACCAGAGCATACCATACATACAAGGTGGACGTGGAGGTTTCTTCGTCATCCTCCTCGTCCGCCTTTTATATATGGCACGCTCAGGTGCGTGTGTCTTGTGCTTCGAGCTGCGAGGTCAGAAGAAGCTGTTTCTTTCTTTTTCTGACCTTGAAGATCGCAGCATGAGACACACGCACCAGAGCCTGCCATACATACAAGGTGGACGTGGAGGTTTCTTCGGCGTCTGCCGTCGGTCCGAATGGTTCTCTGGCCTTTTACTCGCCGATTCACACATTGTTGTAGTGGACCTAACCTTGGTCCCTATGTTTAGAGATGATTTATCCAGTAATCATAATTGTTCAGTGCTCGGCTCATGTGTTGAGGATGCCTAGTCTTCAGAATGCACGATGCCCTCTTTCTTGTTCACAGATTTTTTTTTCTTTCTTAGTCTCTGTTTGTACAGTATGGTGCACTGTTATTGACCCTTTTCGCGGTGATCCCGTAGGCGGTGCCATGTTTGATCACGTGGTGACGCGTCCATTGCTTGCCTCAACTGCCTCTGTTGCCTCCTTGTTTACAATGGAAGTGTATCACGCTGGCGCGGCTTAAAGAATCTGTTTTCGGAGATACCGTAGACGGTGACTAGGTGGACGACACGAAGCTTTGATCACAGCTTCAGAGAACATGCAAAAGCGCTTTCGGAGCTGATTAAGATATGTTCAAACGGCGCAAACAGCGTATATGGTGCTTGTTCCAAAAGCGGGGCTAAATATGTATTCCTAGCCATCCAAGCTTTCCGATTATGAATTCAGTCAGGATTAGTGTGTTTTTCTCTTTGTTGTTTATTCGGCAAATATTTGGAAGCAGTGCCTTGTCAGTTTCTGACTCAGTGAAGTTCCTCGGTGCGCCCACTATCTGATTATTTTCTGCCTAATCGCTCACGGGTGTGCTCAGTTCCAATAGATTTGTTCTTGCTGCGCACAAGGCTTGAAACGTAGCTGTTATGTACATTGTAATACCTTGTAGCAAATACATACATTACAGCTAGTAACTCGCTTACTCTTGTGGACCGTCGCGAAACATTCAGCTTCGACCATTCGTGCACCATCGGTGTAGTCCGTCATTTATTGTGCGTATACAGTGCGCATATATTCAAGTATGCGCCCATTCACTTATTCTTGATACGTCGGCGATAGAGAGGGCGTAAGTTTTCCTGCCATTTGGGACATATGTGTATAGATAACGTGCGCGAAACTTACTTTGACAGGAAGCGGCGCTACTGACTCCCTTTGTCACTGTTTAATGAGTGGTACTCACTCTTGCCGACGTTCTGGGGATGAAGCCCTTTCTTTGGAGGTTAGCGATACAAGGCTGGTGGATGAGCAAATTTCTGTATCCTCGAGGAAAGCCGTACATCACAAAGTGCCGATGAAACGTTCGGACAGTTGCAGCAGCAGTCCGAGAACTTGGCCACACGGATTCATTCTATTCCCTAACATGCCAGTGACTATTTTTGCAGCCAACTACTGCACATGTCTTTAATTCACACGATTCAATCTAGCATGATTGGAGCACAGTGTGTTAGCGAAAACTCAGTTGCGTTTCCGACAGCTGATCGGACAGAAGCAAGGTAGAAGCGGTAATGGTTTCGTATTTGTGCGCAGTCGCTGAGGAGAGGTCTGGCACGCCGCCGGGAGCGCCATCTCGATTCTCTAAAGCAAACTGCTCCGCGAAAAGGGTCAATAGAATGCTCAGACAGGGCAGTGAAGTGTACACTACCTTACGCAGGTTGAGGTGCAGTATCTCTACTGTGGTGTTTTTAAGCCATGAAAATCAATGGTCATGTTCTATGTTTAATTTGTGTGTTACTCATCACCCAGGCTAATTGTGGTTATTTAGAGATGATTTATCGAGTCATTGTAAGTGTGCAGTGCTCTGCTCATGTGTTGAGGATGCCTAGTCTTAAGCATATGCAATGCTCCAATTTCTTGTTCACAGATTTTTTCCCTTTGTCTCTGTACAGATCATGGTGCACTGTTTTAGAATGCTCAGACAGGGCAGTGAAGTGTACACTACCTTGCACAGGTTGAGGTGCAGTATCTCTACTGTGGTGTTTTTAAGCCATGAAAATCAATGGTCATGTTCTATGTTTAATTTGTGTGTTACTCATCACCCAGGCTAATTGTGCTTATTTAGAGATGATTTATCGAGTCATTGTAAGTGTGCAGTGCTCTGCTCATGTGTTGAGGATGCCTAGTCTTAAGCATATGCAATGCTCCAATTTCTTGTTCACAGATTTTTTTCCTTTGTCTCTGTACAGATCATGGTGCACTGTTTTAGAATGATCAGACAGGGCAGTGAAGTGTACACTACCTTGCACAGGTTGAGGTGCAGTATCTCTGCTGTGATGTTTTTAAGCCATGAAAATCAATGGTCATGTTCTATGTTTAATTTGTGTGTTACTCATCACCCAGGCTAATTGTGCTTATTTAGAGATGATTTATCGAGTCATTCTACGTGTGCAGTGCTCTGCTCATGTGTTGAGGATGCCTAGTCTGCAGAATGCATGATGCCCCAATTTCTTGTTCACTGATTTTCTTTCTTTTCTTAGTCTGTTCATTTATTTATTTATTCTGCAGCCCATATTTCAGGTCATTTTGGGCCACAGCAGGAGTAGCAATAACATCACATGTCTATTGCAGACAAAAACTAGGTCAGGGGCAAAGAACGAACATCTCCAGGCAACAAATTCCAACGTTCAATTGTTGAGAGGAAAACAAATTATGTACATGTCATTTTAGGTTTGCAGTGGTAACAGATTTAGGTTGCAAGAGCTACAGGTACGGAAATGTCTTACAAACAATGTATTTATCTCTGTGGGTTAAGCGTGGAGATTTAATTAAGGTGTGCAGGAATTTCAGGCATTCGTTGTGGCGACGTGTTGTCAGAGTGGTTAAGGTAAGACTAGAGAGGTTATAAGAAGGTGAAAAATCCCTATCATGGCGACAGTAGATAAAGCGAAGAGTCTTCTTTTGTACAAACTCAATATTGTTAATACTGCTCTTATGAAAAGGGTTTCAAACTACAGATGCATATTCAAGGATTGGTTGTATTGATGCATTGTCACCAGATTAGTTTCTTGAGGACGTTTCACTCGGGGTATCAATAATGGAAATGTCATTCGCATGATCGAAGTTTGGAAATGAGGTATACGAAATGTGGGCTTTTTTACTGGAAGAGATGTACAAAGTGCTCTGTGATCTGCAATACCTGCACTGACTTCGCATTTGAAACCGTAATTATCGAGGCGCAACGTCCTCTGTTCACACATTGCTCATGGATGATGTTAATGCTCGCCATATATCATGACCGTCATCCATCCTGCCTAGTCATGAGGTTCGTTCATCGAGGGAGCCTCTACAGCTGTCACAGTCGACTGGCTTTAAACAGAAAGTAAAGCAGCCTACCAGAACTGCGGCACTTCTAGATCTAGTCTATCGTTGGCTCAGATAGACTAGATCTAGAAGTGCCTCATTTCTGGTAGGCTGCTTTACTTTCTGTTTAAGGCCAGTCGACTGTGACAGCTGTAGAGGCTCCCTCGATGAGCGAACCTCATGACCAGGCGGGGCTAATGACAGCCATGATATATCGGGAGAATTGAAACCATCCATGAGCAATATGTGTGAAGAGGGTGTTGCGCTCCTGCAAAAATGTCTTCAGATTAGATAAGAGGTCATAGAGGCTGCACTCACTCACTCACTCACAGATCATGTGAGTGAGTGAGTGAGTGAACTTTATTGGGTCCACAATAGACGCGAGTAAACTCGACGTCACCTGGCTAGGCCCACTCGGGGACCATCAGGTCAAACCTGATGGCCCTCTCGCGGGCCCT
Organism: Dermacentor silvarum; assembly: GCF_013339745.2. Classification (NCBI taxonomy): domain Eukaryota; kingdom Metazoa; phylum Arthropoda; class Arachnida; order Ixodida; family Ixodidae; genus Dermacentor; species Dermacentor silvarum. The sequence continues at coordinate 193,790,859 of NC_051157.2, read as the reverse complement.
CTGGACTGCCAGGATTTGAGAGGTCTGATCCTGGGCCTTAATAAGCATCATCATTTCCTCTTGGGTGAAAGGGGGACCGGTAAATGCGCAGCCCCACAGGACATGCTCGAAGTCCGCATAACCACCACACAGGGGGCATCATGTTGCATTATTTTAGAGAGCTAGGACAGGGCAATAAAATGTATACTACCTTGCACAAGTTGATGTGCAATATCTTTGCTGTGATTTTTTTCAAGCCATGGGAATCATTGGTCACATTTTAAGTCGTGCGTTCCTCATCAACCACGCTATTGTAATGCTGCGTATTTAACAATTATTTATTGAGTGATCAAAAGTGTTAAGTGCTTTGCTCACATGTTCAGGATCCCTAGTCTTCACAATATACGATGCCCCAATTTCTCGTTCAGAGCTTATTTTTTCCTCCCTCTTCTTAATTTCAGTTCATGCAAATCATGGTACACTGTTTAAGAATATTCGGACAGGTCAGTGAAGTGTACACTACTTTGCACAAGATGAAGTGCAATATTTTGGCTGTGATTTTTTTCAAGTCATGCGAAGTTATGGTCATGTTTTATGTTTAATTCATGCTTTCCTCATCAACTATGCTATTCCAATTGTTTATTTAAAGATGATTTATTGTGTCGTGTGTTCAGTGCTTTGTATGATTTATTGTGTCGTGTGTTCAGTGCTTTGTCCATACACATCATGGTGCACTTCTTCAGAAGGCTTGGACAGTGCAGTGAAGTTTACACTGCGTTGCAGATTAGGGTGCAATATTTTCACCTTCATAAATTACATCTCTAATAATAAATATGATTTGTCAGAGTTATCTTGGCTGTTTGTCTTGCTGCAATGTTGCCTAGATGGTTAGTTTTCATATGTGAAGCTCGTCTCATGTTCTTCCATTTATTTTTAGTTTGTGCTACTTATTCCAACGAACATGTGCGTGCATTTTTAGTTGTCTTACATAAGGCACACACTTAATATTCAGGACAATCTAAGACATACGTGGCCTGGATTTGGCTAATGTCTGGTTTTGGCTAACGTTTTGTCCCACAATAGTTTGATTAGCAGCACTGGACCAATAACTACAAAATGTTCTAATTCCAAATCTAAAACTCTAATAACTCGTATTACATAAAGTTGCTCATTAGCGAAAGGCATGTTGGAATCGGTTATATTTTCCCTGCAGATCAACACTGCAACACGTGACTACGCAGTCTTGTCTATGTTAACACACCTGCCAACCTGTGAAGATTAAATCTAATCAATTTCCACGGACACGACACCAATACAGCAATACAAGCAGCATACGGTATTTAACACTTTTTTACTACTTTGGTGTTGCAATTATGAATGCTTCAGTAAACTGTAAACATCAATATAAACTTGCTTAATGTAAACGCCGCTGTTGGGTCCTTTCACCATCACAACAATGCCAAGAGACAGTTCACAGACCAACAGGTGAAACACTTTTGTAAACCAAATTTATTTTGTATTCCCTCTAACTTTCACTCACTTCAGTTCAATTTAGTTTTATTTTCCTTTCAAAGGAAGGTTCCTTGACTAAGAAACGCTTTTGCAGCTTGACTAGGTACAGAGAAACACACAGGCAATGCCCAAAGAAAAGTCGTATAGCAAAAAGTTAGTCACATGAAAGAACATATATATCAATACACAAAGGTTCTCATGTTATACATTCCTAAGTACACGATAGACATATGCAAACAACAAAAAAGATATTGCACATATTTCGTAAAGTAACATATCAAGGAAAGTCACATCATTAAAATAAAGCAATGTAAGAACGGCAGACGCGTTGCGTTTTCAAATTTACAATGTACTGGAGCAGCTCATTCTTTGTAAAGACTCGTTCAAAATAAAAGGAATATGCTGTAGTGACTGAAATTTGTAATTGACTCGAAAGTCTGGAAATAACCATGTTTCTTTTTTACAAGTGCACAATTTAATGCTGCTGTGTAAAGTTCAATACGAGAATGGTATAACTGTTCTATTCTTATAGAAAAACAATAGTTGTGCGCCAGCTAGGAATGGGGGGGGGGGGAAGGATGTTGAGAATACAAGCGAAAATGGCTCGGTGTCGGACTTCTTGCATTGGCTTAAGTCTGCACTGTGCAAGCAATCATGGTGCCATTTATCTGCCACTATTTCTGCACTATTTATCGACAACTTTGTGAGGCAGCTGCAACGTAAAGTCAAAATTCTTGGAGCAGATGGGAAACCAGGACTTTGTTTACTCATCAGGTCAGATCATCTGTGGAAGGTATTGATCGGAGAGCTCGAATGCAGCACAGATATGTAAGGATTAGTCGTAATAAATTCCACCTTCGTATGGAAACTCCAAGGATCAAGTCGATGCAAAGCATTTTTCGAACACAATGCGAACTTGATGGTCTGTGCGCTACAAGTGGAGACTCTATCACGAAGAAATCTCAGGTTTTGCAGTCCTTTTGGCGACTCGGAGCAGTGGATAGCACTTATCAAAGCAACTGTAACACTTACAAGTCTCTGAAGCAATTCCACGAGATGATCAGTAAATTTAATCTCCGGTATACTGTTGCGCTACCGTGGGAAGAAGAGCGAAATTATTTACTCGGAGACAACCATGATACGGCTCTCTCGCCCAAGTAAGCTGGTTAAAAGGCTATCACGACATGACGGACAGCTACAGCGATTCAGCCAGGTCAAAAGGCAATATCCTTTGCTCGGACACATGAAGTTAGTGCCCGAAAAGACTCCTAATGGATGAACTAGCTACGACATGCCTCGTAGATCAGTGATAAGAGAAGAATCACCCTATGAATCTCAGAGTAGTGTTCGAGGCATCGTTGCATGCACAAGGTCTCCCATCCCTTATTGACTATACGGACGAAGTGGAAAAATCGCAGGCTGAAATATTGCAGGTCCCGATATGCTTTCGCAGGTACCCCATAGCTTTTAATTCGGACATCAAGAAGGCATTTCTGCAAATCGAGATACAGGAGCCTGATTGAGATGCATTCCGCTTTCTTTGGTTTGATACAGTCCCTCGTAGCCCGAGCAATAACTTTGTAGAATAGCATATGACTTGGGTGCCTCGTGGGTGCACATCTAGTCAATTTATGCTAATGGTGACTATCCATCCCTTCGACACCGTTTGTGGTGAAGAGAACGCCTTAGCCTCCATCCTGAAGAAAGCTTTTTGTGTTGATCTGCTCGAGGGTGCAGACATTTTAGTAAGTTTAGACATCTACAAGAGGTCGAAGACCATCATGAGAGATGCAGGCATGAACCTCCGCAAGTGGAAACAAATGACAGGAGGTGTTTGATCGCAACAAAGAACAAGTGCAAGGTGCACAAAAAACGTCAGTTTTAGGTATGCACTAGGACACAGCAAATAACCTCTTTGAATTCTCTGCAATTTCTCTATTGGAATACATGAATAAAGCCCAAAGTTACACGGAAAGCACTGTACTAAAAACTCCCAGAATCTTCAATTGCGCTGGCATAATCTCCGTGTTTACTGTGACCGCAAAGGTGCCGCTTCAGCGCTTATGGGTCTTAACGAGCCCATGGGATAAACAAATGCCTGAAGGGATAAAAACCCAATGGAAAGAATGGGGTGCAGATGTCATGCAAATATTTTCTGTGACGATTCCATTACGTGTAAGAGCTGGTCTGAACGCAGAGATGCAGATTGCTGAGCTTCACACCTTCTATGACACCAGTTTGAAAGCCTAGAGAGCTTACTCTTATTTGAAGGCAGTTAACATCCGTGGCAACACAGTCATGTCGCTCGTAGCAGCCAAATCACAAATAGCACCGATAAAAGCTGTAATGCTGCCTCACTAAGGCCAATAATATCCCAGGAAATGCCTGATAATTCAAATAGTCCTGCTAAGCTAGCCTCACTCGAGAGCGTGCGCGTGTTGAACGTTGCCAGGTTCAGTTTCCATTGGCGGCCTGTCTTGACCCAGAGATTCTTAGCACCCTCTGCCGCGTAGCAGGTCTGACCGCCGCCTTGGTCAGGTGCTCCGCAGCCACTGGGAACTGAGGGCCATGGGTTAATTGTCGGAGTCATGAGGGAGGTAGTGGCCGAGAACTGCACCAGGGAGGCCAATTCCTGTTCTGGCGAGGGAGTGACTTTGATGAAGCTTTATGGGCCTTCCTAGTTTGGTTGCACCTGAACTAGTATAGCCCCACTAGCTCTCGGCGATATATTTTTTTCTTTCTTGCCGGTGTCAGGCACCACTCCATGCCTGAAAATGTGGTGGACTGGAGTAGGATTCGAACTTACGACCTTCAGATTTGAGGCCGGGTATTCTACCTCTGCTCCACGCCACCAATTTTTGCAACATAATAAGTTGGGCCAATTTGTCAAAATTCGGGTGACAGAGATAATAGCCGCCGCTGGCTTAGAGATGTGGCGTTGCTGTCCAGGCAATCACAATCCATTCGACTTACTGACTCTTTGGGAGAATATCTGCGAGAGCCTTGCAGGAGAGCAGTAGCTGGTGGAATGGTCCCAAATGGTTGGAACAGCTGAGGCCAGCATGGCCTGAAGAATGAAACGCACTTCCTAAACCTGGCCAGGACTTCGAGCCAAAGTATGACCCACCAAGCGTTCTTCAGGCACAACGGCACGGAGACACGCTAATTGATATGACAAAGTTCAGCGATCGGCAAGAACTTTTGGGTGTCACAGCTTGGCTTTCCCGATTTGGGAATCGTATTTAAAAAATGCCAGCAGCGACTGCGAAAAAAATATCAGCACAAGAGCTCAAGGCAGAACCATTTTGTATTTTACCTGTCCAACGAGGGGCTTTCGTTCTGGACATAATATGGCTTTTGCATGGAAATGCTGCTCATAAATACTCCTGCCTTAAACATATTCCCCCCTCTATCGACCAGAGTAAACAGCTCCGACTTGGAGGTTGACCTGAATGAATTGACACGACGTACGAGAAGCATCCCATTACTTTATCGTGACACCACCACTTCACGTCATTGGTAATCATTCAGGCGCACTGTACAGCATTGCCTGGAGATGTTTTGAGCACCATGGTACAAGTTTGCTCGCATTTCTGGATTATCCGTGCTTGGCGGGGAACCGAACGAGTTATTAATGCCTGCTTTCTGTGTAAGAGGTATTGCGTGAATCCAGCAAAAGTGCAGTATGCTCCTCTGTCACTCGATCCACTTGTTTCTTTGAGACCATTTGAAGTAGTTGGACTAGACTTTGCAGGACCACTCCATATAGAGCAAACAGCACTGACTGTCACCACAAAGGATACATTCTCCTATTCACATGTGCCACCACCTGAGCTGTACACCTGGAATTGATGAGCCAGCACCCAGTGGAAGCCTTCCTCCTAGCATTGCGAAGATTTCTAGTTTGGAGAGGAGTGCCGCTGACACTTTCCTCGGATAAAGCATTGGCCTTCAAAAAGGCATCATAGAACGTAAGAGACATGACATGTTACAAAAAGCTCTCCTATTGTCTTTCCTCGCCAAACATCACGTCCAGTGGAAGTTCATTGTGCCAATAGGACTCTGGTGGAAGAGGTTGATCCACTCAATCAAGTCTTCACTATGCAAAGTGCTCGAAGAGAGCTATCTGAATAGCCAAAACAGAGAGACAGTACTGCTGAAAGTGGATGCAGTGATCAATTCGCAACCCTTGACCTACACTGACGTGATGGAACCTTCAGCAATATGGCCAGCCAATTTTTTGTTGGACGTTCACTGGTTGCAGCTCCAGGAATACACAGCTCGGAGCATGAAAGTCGGTGCACGCATGCAACAACGGACGATCTGTCCAAGAAGTTTCGGTACAGTCAGAAACTACTAGACCACCTATGGATACGATGGAGAAAAGAGAACCTCCTCGAGCTGCATTCACTGCAGCGCTACACAGAGTGCCAGCAGCGACCTAAATATGGATGATGTAATTCGTGTCTAACAGCCCCACATTTCAAGGTTTAATTTGCCCCTTTAATGGGTAGTAGAAGTCTTTCCTGGTCAAGACTGTAGTGCAGGCCTGTTGAGTCAAGACACAAGATCGCAAGTTCAAGCAGAGACCAGCGCAGAAACTCTACAAGCTCAAGTTCGCCTAAAACTCTTTGGGGCAGGAGGATGTAGAAAAAGAATAAATGTGCGCAGGCTATACATATGCAAAAAGAAGTTCAAGATGCAAGGGAAATAGGCTCAGTGTCTGACTTTTCGTGTCGGCTCATAATTTTCTTATAATGCTGGGCTTACAGCAAGTGTCTTGCAGCACTATCTCAGGGAAAACATGGGAAAGGCGGGAGATAGAAATTCAAGACGATGAGCTTAAAGTGAGAACAATGTAAAAAAAGGAGCCAATGTTTTGACTCAGTGTAGTTGTCTTTTTCAAGGCGACATATGCTCTCCCCGGCACATTATATATAGGTACACTTCTTCTAAAAGGGAGAGAGAGTAAGGCTGGTAGGTGAGGCAACGACCGAGGGTGTGTTAGCGGCGAGGGTGTAGAATTGAAAAGGAAGGTGGGCTACTGAATGTCGGTGGAGGAAAGTGAGGTATCACTGTGTGTCAGCCAGTTGACATGTCGCTGACAGAGAGAATAAAAGTAGCGGCAGAAGGTGGTGCCTGTGAGAAATAAATGAATATATCAATGAAAGAACAAAAGGAATGAATGCCGTGAATAAAATTGTCTAACACTGCAACTTCCCCGCGTCCCTTTACTTTCATTCTTTTATTTATATATTTATTACGTTGGAATATTGACGTTTATATTCACAGCATTCATTCCTTTCGCTCTTTTATTTATATATTTAATCAGTTTTTTCCCACAAGCACTATTTTCTGCCACTACTACCGGCTGACACATGGCGCTACCTCACCATACTCCAGCGATGTTCAGTAGTGCATTATCTTTCTATTCAATTTACACCCTCGCCACTAACACATCCTCAGCCATTGCCTCGCCCAGCCACCTTACCCTCGCTCCCTATACATACTGTGCCGAGGAGAGCATATGTTGCCTTGAAAAAGTCCACCGAGTCAAAACATTGGCTCCTGCTTTTACCTTGTTCTCGTTTTAAGCACTACCTCAGGCGACTTACTGGAGAGGTACCAGATATTCTCTGAAGGAGGGTGGTTCGATGTCAAAGTATGCAGACACTTGACTGCCATACATGCAAGTACGGCAGTTAGACAACAGTGTTGCAACTTTATACATTCGCCCCACCCTCTGGCGCGTCATTTTTTGATTTTTATGAAAATCAACAAACGCAAAGTCTGCTGCTACTTTGCCGAACCCCCACTCTACGGCCTGCCGCACTGTGCTCATGCGCTTATTAAATAAAACCTCGTGGGGCTTCAAAGATGCACCTCCAAAAGGCTTAAGAAGAAGGGGCCGGAGTGGGTAGGCTGGGTCACCATAAATCACGTATTTGTGGCCTTGGTTGACTTTCTCCAGGTTGCGGTAGAGGGCCGTCATCTTCAGAATTCCTTAAACAAAGTTACACCTCTTGTGAGATTCTAAGAAACAGAGATTCATGCAAACACACTTGTTTTCCACAAACAGAAGCGCTGCGTGAGCTAAAAAAGGTTAAGGGAAATTAGGATACGCATTCCCATCATTACGCATGCAAGGTGCCGGCAGCTTTGAAACGGATGAGCAGAGAGCCTCTGTTTCAAAAGAATTTGTTTGTGAAAAAGATAACCTTGCGCTCCTCTTGTGAACTTCATGCGTCACGCACGACTGCAAAATTTGGCAGAGATGCTGCCAGCAGCACATGCTACGTGTTTTTTTTTCACAACGCTCGAGGAGTGGTTTAGGATCCCTTTAAATCTTGGTCAAAGTAAAGCAGGGGAATCGAACAACACAAACATGTATAGTTTGATATTTGGTGTAAGTGGTTCTGTAAGTCAGAAATGGTTCTGGAAGTACGGAACACGCCAGGGTGGGACATGCATAAGCAGCTTGGTGGCAATTATAACATTGAATATTACTATAATAATTAGGTACTCGAGTTACTGAACGTAATCGTCATGGTGCTTTAGAGGAGACTAGAGGCAACTTCACGCACCAGCATCATGGCGCCGACCATGAAATGGTCCATCCAATTGGCAAATAATGCCGTTGGGACACATCACGGCTTGAAACTTTTGAACGTGATGGCGTTTGTGTCCGGAGAAATGGTCCTGCTGCCCAATTGAAGGCCTGCAAATTCTTCGTGCTGTGCCATCAATGAAGGCCCAGCAGTTTTCCAGTGGAGCACCTCTCCTGTGAACGGCCTGATAAAGAAAGAAAAAGAAACAGAGGTAAACAGCGATCTATAGCCAGAAACTCAAATGTATTAGGAAAAAGGTCATATTGGGATTAGGCCACGCTGTAAGATGTACTCTTTAGGTGTGGACGTCGTGCCTTGCAGGAAGAACTGATAATGTCCGCTATTTCGAAATGGTGCCACGAGATGCCTCTCTGACTATGCGTCACATTAGAAGCAGCAATGTTTGTATAGTAAAAATGTCCGCTGTTGTGGCGTCATTTTCTGCGTGCTCTTGTGTGCAACGAGCAAATTTAAAAGCATCATTTAAAAAGCATCCTATCCCATGTGCTATGGGAATCAGTTTAACCCTTTGAAACACTATGTACACAATTGTGTGCACCAAGATGTGCATCAACAGAAAAAGCACTGATGAAAGTAATGGTATTTAAAATATCTCGCATATACCTTCAAACACTTGTAATTGGAATTGTGCTGCAATTTTGGAGAACATGTGCAAAATGTTTTAGTAAAATGAGTGGTAAGGTAGACGGGTGTTTTTGCAGTTGTTATATGTAGCGAGCTCACTTCTTTTTCATTGTGTTTCACAATGCTAGCACCAGGCACAATTTTCAAGCAGCTGGATAAGTGCTTTTCAAGCCTTCAATACACGAAATAGTTGATGTTCCTGTAGTGAGTTTTTGCGTGGAGCCCACAGTCTGTACTCTCGACAAAACTCACTAAAGAATTGAAAAATCTTAATCTTTTCTGCTGCTGTACACTTTCTATGATTCCGAAGATGCAAGAAATGTGGTGAGAGTAAGTTTCCAATCAACAGGATAAAGTGGCGTGAGAAAGGGTTAAGCAAAGCTTCCTTTGACACTGGCACTGGTTGACCATTCATTAGCGCCGATGTTTTACGTTCAGACTTTTGTCAAGTATGACACTGTTGAAATGATATTAAACATTATGTTTGGCGCAAATCTTGCATTTGTCTATGCAGTACACAGAATGCAGTGAGATATGTTATCTTGTGGTTTGTCCTGCGCAATTTGTTACCAGTGAGGTCTGCACTGTCACCCCCTCACCCAGCAGACTGCATCGTGGCACAACTATTTATGTGCTGGATTGCACCTTACCTAGCGTCACCTTGATCTCATGATCTGGGTGTGGGCAAGGGCGTGAGTAATGGAAAAGTATGGAACATACTGTGTAGCAGCGTTACAATCCCTCCTGTGAAAACAATGATCAGTACCACCACTAGCTCTGAATGCAGGTAAATGTGTGTTCAAGAAATTGCACCAATGCCTCTTTGATAAAGTGTGGCAGTCAGAAGATTTTGGCTTTTCTCACATAAATTATTCTTGTCATCCATCAAGTTAGCAACGCCCAGTGGCGCATCTTAAGGTTAATGCTCTCACTTTCTGATGAAACTGCTTCCCATGTCGAATTCTGAAATGCCACAAAGCTTGGTTTGAAGCATTCACACATTTGTAGTTTGTAGTGTCCATTTGGAAACTGCCATGAGTAAAGAGCAGTAAGGCTGTTCATTCATTTCATTACTACATAGTTGAAAGTGAGGACGACAATGATCACATGGTGTGCCCGTTCGCGCCATACTATTACACGTGTGTTTACAACGGTGACAGAACAAGAGCAAGACACACATTATTCATCTGTAGGAGTCTCATACGGCTGCTTAAATTGGTTAAAACCTGTATGGAGAAAAAAGCTGCAGTGCAATGCACTTTGCAATGTATTACAGCGAAATTTAAAACAAGACTTTCCTTTAGATTCACAAACTACCAGGTTCCCTTGTTGAGAAAGAACATAGCAAACCTTATGATGCTGTAATCCTAGTTCTGTATGGCATATGGAGACGTCGCATTGTGCATTGGCACGACGATGTCGACGCGCGATCTAGGCAGGCATACTTCTACGCGTCGACAGCGCAATAATCAAGCCCTATAGCATTCAGCCATATGCTTCTGAGTTTTTTGCTTCGAGAAGCTAGCAGGCTACATTTGCCAATGTTGTTGATTTGTGCGCTGTGTTGTCTATTTTCAGTACATTGAATAATTTAAAAAATTTTAACAATGCGTCTGTGACTTCATCGGCTGTGCATCCCGCTGACTCATCCCCCCCCCCCCCCTTTACTGAAGATACCATAAATGGGGCGTGCTTCCTGGCATGGCCTTTGCCCCTCTAGCCTGCTGCTCATGTGTACATTCTGCACGCTCTCAGCTATCCCCACGGGAAAGTCGAAGGAACAGCAAAAGTAGGTTAGCTTAAATGGGAAAAAAAGAAGTACAAACAAAGGTAGAGGTTGTGGGATGGGGAGGGATCAATGTTTTACACTTCTGGTGAAAGCGTGCTCTTACCTGGGAAAACAGCTCCAGGTTTTGCACGTTGAGCCACCTGTGCTCCGTGAGGTCCGCAAGGAGGTGTCAAAAGTTGTACTCAATATGTGATAATACTTTGGACACCACGCTCGATATCACCGAAGTGTGGCGGCTAAAGAAGACCTCCAGATCACACAGGCGGTTCGGATAGGCGAGACGCCGCAGCGTCATGCACAGCGCCTCGCGGCCTGGAATTCGAACTCGCTGGGCACTCTCAACCTCTTCTGGAATAAGCAGGCCGGTCATCAGATCGTCCAGGTCCGATTTCTGGAACCTGAACGACCGTTAGAACGCCGTGCTGTCCATGCAATCTAAATTAAGCAGCCCGTGCCTCCGAAGATACCGCCGTGGTTCCATGGGGAGCAAGTGCATATCTTCAATTTCGTCCCAGTGAAGAGATCGCAGCAGCAGTTCGTCGTGAAGCACGCTGTACGCCATCGTTTACGCACACAGACAAAAATAGGCACGCAATTCGGCGACGAATCAGCGAGATTGCTTGCTTCTTGCCTAGCGAGGTCACAAAGGAGCATTCAGAGAGAGTAGAGATCAGGCTTGTCTTGACAAGGCTTGATGTTGGCTACTTCGGGGCGTAGCAAAATCAAAATGTTTATTGCTTCGTTCAAATAATAATGGAAGCCAAATAAAACAAGCAAATCACGTACTTATATATATATATATATATATATATATATATATATATATATATATAAAATAGCTTGGTATGCTACTGAGTTTCAGTTATCTGCAGTAAATTCGAGCTTAGAACGCCCCAACGCAGCTACGCGGCCGTTGGGGCGTGCGGGCGTACGGAGAGCGGCGCTAAAACCCGTTTGCGCGTTTCCTCCGGCAACCGGGTAAACGCTCACCGGGAATCCGGTAACACGCTCACGGGGCGGCTTACCGGACAGGCTAAATTTCTCTATTGAAGAAGACAACGCGCCAACATCTCTGCCCGCACGACCAAGCCGTTCCCCTTCGCCACGCCCACGTCTTTCCCGCTCGCCGCTGCCTTGTCGCTCTCGGTCTCCTCCTTACTCCCGCCGCTCCCCGGAAAACTAACGGGCGCTGCTGCGAGAGGTGAGCCTGCCATGACGACCCGGAATTCCTCTGCTTACACTGCCTGGCCATCACAACCTCACCAACGTGGACGTGGATGGTATACCTGTAACAGCACTTATTGAAACGGGAACGCACATATCGGTTATGAACTCGAGCCTCCGTACGCGCCTAAAGAAAGTCCAATCTCCGCTCGCCGTCGTCCACGCAGCCGACGGTGAAACTGCAGCTGTCACTGGTATGTGTGCCGCCCGTGTCACTGTAGCCGGACACCATACGTCTGCTTTGTTTTATGCCTTGGAGCAGTCCCCACACGAAATCATCTTAGGCCTTGATTTTCTGTCGGAGCATTCGGCCATTATTGACTGCTGTGCGGTTGTTGTCCAACTCGATCTACCGTCAGCCGTTGACCCTCCTGGTCCTACGCCCAGTCGACTATGTTCCACCGATTACGTTCGCCTACTTCGCCGAGCCGTGACATATATATCGGTTTCACGCAATCTACCTGTCGCCAACGGCGATTACGTCGTGTCGCCCAAAGCCACCGTCCTCCTGTCGCAGAACGTCGCATTTCCCCTCAAGGTTGTCCGCATAAAAGACAATGCCACCTGTCTTCCTGTATTGAATTTTGGCCTCGGTCCTCAAGTGCGACCTGAGGGCATATCTCTTGCAACATTGGCCCCGGCTTCCGACTACCATATTTCTCCCTTATCTGGTGATCCTCTACCTCTGCTGGTTCGGGCCCTACAACCCCAGTTTTAGAACCTTTCGCGACAATGATCGCTCCTGACCTTCCGGCCCACCATGCAGATGCACTTCGATGCCTTCTCGCCTCGTACCGGGACATTTCGATCTCGACCGGCCTCTAGGTCAAACATCCGTTGTGAAGCATCGGATATACACCGGCGACGCTAGCCCGATACACCGACGGCCCTACCGCGTCTCCCCTTTTGAGCGCCAAGTCAAGTCATACAGAAGAAAGTCGACAAGATGCTTTCCCGAGATATCACTGAGCCTTCCAGCAGCCCTTGGGCTTCTCCGGTCATGCTCGTGCGAGAGAAGGATGACAGCTGGCGCTTCTGCATCGACTATCGCCATCTCAACAAAGTAAGAAAAAAGACCTGTATCCCCTGCCGCGGATAGATGATGCCCTCGATTGTTTGCAAGGTGCAAAACATTTTTCTTCGATAGACCTTCGCTCCGGGTTCTGACAGACTGCAGTTACGACATGGACCGTAAAAAGACCGCTTTTATTGCACCTGATGGCCTCTATGAGTTTAAAGTGATGCCATTCGGGCTATGTAATGCCCCGGCTACATTTGAACGGATGATGGACGCTCTCCTTCACGGCTTTAAGTGGTCAATCTGACTGTGCTACTTCGATGACGTTATTGTCTTTTCACCATCTTTTGCCACGCACCTCGAACGTCTTTCGACAATTCTTGCTTTTTCCCGCAAGGCTGGGCTTCAGCTTAATTCATCAAAATGCCACTTCGGCCGCCGGCAACTAACTGTTCTCGGACACCTCGTCGATTCTTCCGGCGTCCGCCCCGATCTAGAGAAAGTTCGCGCAGTCAAGAATTTACCCGTGCCGACTTGAACCAACGACGTTCGAAGCTTTGTGGGGCTGTGCTCATACTTCCGCGGGTTCGCATACGCAATTTCGCTAACGTTGCACGTCCTCTCACAGAACTCCTCGAGAAAGACGCGGTTTTTGCCTGGGGCCCGGAACACGCTACCTGCGTTCGCTGAGCTTACCGTCCGGCTCACTTTACCGCCAGTTCTAGCCCATTTTGACATGACCGCTCCAACGAAGATTTGAACCGATGCCAGCAGTCATGGAATCAGCGATGTTTTGGCTCAGCGCCAGCATGGTTGAGACCGTGTTATTGCGTACGCTAGCCGTCTTCTGCCCCAAGCAGAGCGTAATTATTCCATTACTGAACGCGAGTGCCTTGCTCTCGTTTGGGCAGTGGGTAAATCTCGCACCCACTTGTACGGCCGGCCGTTCACAGTTATCACAGACCATCATGCCTTATGCTGGCTTTCATTCGTAAAGGCTCCTACTGGCCGTCTCGGTCGGTGGGCTCTACGACTACAAGAGTACTCATTCACTGTTGTGCATAAGAGCGGCCGATTGTATGAAGATGCTGATTGCTTGTCGCGCCTTCCAGTAGACCCACCGGAACTTCCCGACAGTTGCGAGTATACCTGCGTGCTGTCGCTTACGGTGTTTCAGAACATCGGAGATGAGCAACGCCGTGACCCCTACTTGCGAGAAATCATTCTGCGGCTGACTTCTGAGGCACCTTCCGCTTCTCTGCGTACGTTTGTGCTGCAAGATGGCGTCTTTTACCACTACAACATGCACCATGATGGTCCTGAACTGCTCTTGGTTATTTCTGCACACATGCGTCAAACTGTCCCTCCTACACAGCTACATGACACTCCTACCGCGGGTCACCTCGGAGTCACTAGGACGTATGACCGTGTTCGACATTGCTTCTTTTGGCCCGGCATTTACCGTTCCGTCTGCCGTTACGTCGCTTCCTGTGAAAAATTCTAGCGCCGCAATAAACCAGCAGTACTCGCCGCAGGCTGCCTTCAACTTCTTGACGTACCATCGGAGCCCTTCTTTACGGTTGGTCTTGACCTTCTTGGCCCTTTCTCGCTCTCTGTCTGCGGAAATAAGTGGATAGCAGTCACTAACGGCTACACGACCCAGTACGCGATCACTCGAGCGCTTCCAACCAGCTGTGCAACCGATGTTGCCGACTTCCTGCTCGAAGACGTTATACTTCACCACGGCGCTCCTCGACAGCTCCTCACAGACCGGGGCCGCTATTTCATATCGAAGGTTGTCCAGGACCGCTGACACTCCTGCGCTACAAAACACAAGTTCACAATGGCGTACCACTCTCGGACTAACGGCCTCACAGCGCGTCTTAACAGAACTATCATAGACGTGCTTGATATGTATGTTTCCGCCGACCATCATGACTGGGACGCCGCTCTGCCCTTCGTAACATTTGCATATAATTCCCCCCGACATGGCTCTGCGGGTTTTTCTCCGTTGCCATTTGACAAACTGCTTCCCGCCGTTCTTGACTCGTCGTCCGAATACGCCCATGACGCGATCTTCCGAGCTGTCGAGGCCCGCCAGATTGCACGCCTGCCCATTCGCAGGACACGCGACGACGCTTGTATGATGCCCGCCACCGCGATGCCCACTTCAACCCTAGTGATATGGTCCTTTTTTGGACACCGTCACGGCGAGTTGGCCCTTGCGAAAAGTTCATTTCGCCTTACTCTGGCCCGTACCGGGTCTTGCGCCAAGTTACCGTCGTCACACATGAAATCACACCCCTCTGTTCCATCACGTCTCGACCTTCTAGCGATGTGGTCCACGTCACGTGCCTTAAGCGATACCACTCGGACGATCTAGCAAGCACCGGGACGGCGCCTTCGCCGACGGGTGTCATGTTACCAAGCAATGCTCGAGACAACGCTGAGGACAATCTAAAAGACGACGACGCGCTATGACGTCGCGCGGACTGGTTTTGCATCTTGTATGCCTTGTATGCCAGTGGGTGCTTTGTAAATATTCTGTAAATTTAATTTAAACCTCTCTTTCCCCGTAACAATATGTTAGCTGCGCTGGTTGGGAGTTACAATTGTGTGGTGTGATTGGAAAATATATTAAGTCGTTGGGATCAATATACCTCTAGAATATATTGATTTGAGATGACAGCCTGTCATGCCGTCCCCTTTTCCGAAGCCTCTGATCATTCCCTAGATATATATAAAAAAACTGTCAGCCCTTCCACTAGGGTGGAGATGGAAGACCCGCGAAGCTGTACTATGGTGGGAATTATGTATTTCCAATTATGACTATTAAGATGTGATGGTGTAATTGGTTGTTTGAACTATTACAGAATGAGAAATGTATATGATTTAGTGACCACAGGGACCAAGGCCTTATGGTCGCTACGGTACACCGCCATAGGGCGTACGGGAAAGGTTGGCACGTTCTTCATAAACAGGTTCCCAACGCCGCGCGCGTTCGGTGCGAACGCGGGCAAAACGCCGCCACCGTCGACAACAGTTGTAGGCGTTGTTTGTGTGACCGCACACAACCGCTGTCAAAGCGCTGGCTATGTGGTGGAACGGCTAAACCAATGCCTCCTTTATAAGATGCCTGCCGCGTGAGCCGAGAAGCTGGTTCCTGCCCCTCTCCTCTTTCCTCCTCTCCACCGGGGTCGGCTGCGAGCGCTAGCGGCGGCGGCCGCTCCCAACCTGAATAATAATAATAATAATAATAATAATAATAATAATAATAATAATAATAATAATAATAGTAATACTTTATTGACATTTGGTACAGAAACAAATACAAAATTGGCCTGCCAAAGCCTCATTGGGCTTGAAGGGCAGAGTCGACAGACAGCAGACAACTGGAATTCATTTACCTAGGACCACTCTAGTGCAGATACATTTTTTCCTTTCGCGCATACATGCAAACACTAGACGCGCGTGTACAGCAGTGCATGAAGAAGAAAAAAAAACTGATGGTAATACATATAACGTCACCCAGCCTTACATGAGTTGACCATTCGTACATGCAGTGGCAAAAATACAATAATAGATCACCATCATATTTTCGAGGAAAAGAAAAAAATTCTAATGCCTTTAATACATCAACAGCTATGCGCAGCCAGAAATGCATGGTTACCTTAAGGTTTTTGATACCGCAGCGGCATTTAACGAAGGAAAAGTACAGATATCACGGAAGAGTTAGAGATGAATGCGACGAAGCAGTTGCTTCAGCTTGAATTTTGTTTTTGCACGAAAGACACTCGGGGGTAGTTGATTAAAGCAAGACGGTATAAAGTAGCTACGAGTGCGCTGACCATATCTGGTGGAGCAGCGAATCACACGAAAACGGTTTTTAGGTCGAAGGCAGCGTGTAGGGACGTAAGGAACTTTATACTTGTTAGACCAAAAATGCCTCAGGACAGCCGTCTCAGTCAGAAGGGCATCAAAGTTAGAGCATCGTAATGATTTAAAAAGGTCTGTGCCTGAGGGCAGTCTTAAATCATAACTAATCACTTTCAAAATAGAGAGAAGGATAGAGTTTATTCTATTTTTCCAACGATTCGCGCAGTGACCGAACGTCGTAATACCATACCGAAGAACACTATAACCTAAGGCTTGCAGTATCATTTTGCGAACTGATAGTGGCGTATAGTATCTGATAGTGTATAATGTACGAGACACTGCCCGGAGCCTTGAACAAACATACACCAGGTGAGAATTCCAGGTGAAGTCACTGTCAAGAAGTACACCAAGGTATTTAACAGATGAAACATATGGAACAGGTGTACAAGAACACGGAGAACAAGATGAACAGTGAGCCAGCAATGGGACGCTTAAACTAACTTTTTTTAGTGGATTATGGAAACAAATGAGCTGTGTTTTAGAGACGTTTACATTAATCACATTATTGGCAAACCAGTTCATCAAATTTATCGTAGAATCTTGCAGAAGGGAAACCGCTTCTGAAACTGAAAACGGGAATGCCGAGACAAAATGACAGTGTCGTCGGCGTATTGAAATATGCAAGTAGATACAGCCGCGGCGAGATCATTGACATATAAGTTGAAAATAAGTGGACTTAATATTGATCCCTGGGGCACTCCGGCTTTTATAGAGGTTATATTGCTGCGGTACTGTCCTATGGGGACTGTGTTCTATTGTCTAAAAAATTAGCAAGTAATTTTAAAAAAGGCCCACGAAATCCGATCAATGAGAGTTTTGTTAATAATAAACTATGACACACACTATCAAAAGCTTTGCTAACATCCACGAATAGAGCACATACAACCTGGTTGGTTTCGAAAGCAGAATTTATAAGGTGCTGCAATATCCTCTAGGAGGTCCTGTGTGCCTTTACCTGGTATAAAACCATATTGCGCATTTGATATAACGTTATTAGCATCAAGGTACGTGAACATAGCTTGCAAGATATGTTTTTCCAGTATTTGAGAGATGCAAGGTAAAATGGAGATCGGACGGTAATTTTCATGCTTGTTTCGTGCAGCTCCCTTGAACAGCGGTATCACTAGGGCCTTTTTCATTTCTTCTGGGATAAATCCAGTGTCGAGAATATGGTTGAGCAATGTTAATAACACACACTTAATAGCATTAAAGTTTCTGCGTAACTCATCTACTGAAATTCCGTCAATGCCAGGTGATTTATTAGATTTTAGATTGAAAAGGATAGATTTGAGATCACATTCTGAAATAGAAGGAAGATGCGCAGATTTGCATGCGGTATATTTTAGGGTGCATACTTCGGGGTGTGGTTTAGCAACACCGGAGACACGTGAAAAGAAAGTATTGAATTCATTCGCAACACTGATTCCATCATCTGGAAAGTGTGAGAGAAGCGACAACTGGTGGCATCGCGTTTAGATACGCCTCTTAATTCATTTATTAGAGACCACGTCTTTTTCATGTTCGAGTGAGCTTCGCTAAATTTCCCACGTAGGTGATTTCGCTTGGCCAACCGGATCATGGCGTTCACTCGATTCCTACATAGTTTAATTTTTTGTAGCAACTCAGGGTGGTTCGGAGCCCGTTTCGCTTGGGTCCACAAAAGGTCTTTTTCCTTGATTGCAGCTAATATTTGTGGCGACAACCATTTGTTCTCTTCACGGCGTAATCGTATCTTAACACAGCGGGTACATTTTTTCCTGTAGTTATCTAGTATCTGAACAAAAGAATCGTATAAATTAGCTGGGGAGACAGTGCATAATACAGAGTGCCAGTCATGCTTTGCAATACAGTCGTCAAGAAGCCTTGGATGAACAATGGAAATTTCTTTTTTTGTACTGTCTCCTTTTTGAGGATTCGAACAGTTTACAAGACTGCAACAGATAAAATAATGATCAGCGACCTTGGTTTCAACGACAGCTGCCTGTGTTATCAGATTAGAACAACGGACATTAATGTGGTCGATGCACGATTTCACCAGTTTTCCAGATAGAAATTCTTCACGTGTCGGTAGATGTATAGCCCCTTCCAAACCCCATTTCGATAGAACGTCGAGATAATCAGCAACTAGTGGCACAGCAGGGCGAAGGGTATCAATATTGATGTCGCCCAGCACAAGCACGTTGTCGTCAAGAGAATGGGATGATAGCGCTGCATCAAGTTCTGATAAGAACAATCGGACATTGCAGCATGGGGGCCGGTAGAGCGACAATACAGTTGCCGATAGCTCAGCAGCGCATAGGCGCAAAGCGACCACTTCTGCTTGCGAGAAGGAAAGCGTTAACCTTGATACCGACCATGCATCTTTTACAAATACGGCCACACCCCCTCCTCTGCGCAGTGAGCGCGTGTATGAAAACAGCTGATAACCGGGAATGGAATATGACGAAATGCAATCAGCGGAAGTATTAATTTCGGTCAGCACAAATATGTCACAAATAGACACGAAGGAAGAGATCAGTGCACAGAAATGATTCCAGTGTTTCCGGATGCTGCGGATATTAACATGGATAGCTGTGAGTGCATTATTAGAACTCGAAATGAAGCGATGGGCTTCTGAAAAGCTACCAAATGAGGGTGTGTTCGAATGCCCACATTTAGACAAGTTTCTCGAGATCCATTAGAGTATCAATGCGGACGAGAGGAGAGCCTTCCGCCTTTCTCGCCAGCACCTTTCCGTCGCGTGTCCAGACAAATTTATATTCTTTTTCCCTTCCTCTCATGCGAGCTTGACGAAACAAATCCCGATTAGCACGAGTCAAATTATCGTTGAAATATAGGCGAGAATTCGGAACCATGCCATCCAACACAAGTTTTGGGAGACCTTTGCGAGCATCCAGCCATTTTTGTTTGATTGCAACTGTGTGTGCTTGAACAATGATTGCCGGAATGCTATCCATGCGAGCTGGCAGCCTGTGAACAACTGCGACATCCGAAGGCTGAAATTCTATCCCTAGCTTCCCTGCCACTTTGCCAAGTATTGACATAAGGTACTCGTTGCGCTCGACGGGCAAACCATGTATCTCAATGTTGCATCTTCTGGTATATTGTTCAAGGGCATTGATCTCGGTGTTCATAGAGTGGATGGTTGCAGCCTGAGCAGAAACAGTTGTGGACAGTGACTCGCAGTGAGCACGAAGTTCACCAAGTTCAGCTTGGTTATCTGATACAGCGGAGAGAACGGAGTCGTACTTCGTGGAGAGAAATTCGATAGACTTTTGTACTTCTCCTACAGTCTCAGCCAGCCTTTCTGCCGTGGATTTAAACACTAGTAACTCCTCTACTTTAACCACAAGCGCTCCGACTGTTGTTGTAAGCTGATCCAGTTTTTGGCTTACTGATGTCAATTGATGGGAGAACGAAGCATCACTTGTCGCCGCTCCAGATTGTTTGCAAGCCTGGCATGACCAAGCTTCACGCCTCTCAATTGACATCTTAGTGTAGGTGCCCTCAGTAACCGCGGAACAATTTTTGCCAAGGTGATACCCTCGCTTACACAACATACACGTCAGAAATTTGCCATCCGTTGGCAGCAACTGGGAGCACAAGGCACAAATATTTGACATCTCGGTGCAGTCAGCGGCAAACAAAGAGTTTGTAAGAAAAAATAGAAACAGGTCAATACGATGAGCTCACCTGCCGATTAGACGAATAAGAAGTGGTTAGCAGCAGGTCACGGTTTGCCGCTGACTGCACAAGGGTGTGGCAGATGCAGGATTTAAGTACACGACAGTCGACGCCAGGAGGACGAAGGCTTCAGCATCGGTGACTTCGACGGTAAGGGGGGTGGCGGCACACAGCTTGAGGCGTCAACGACAGCAGCCCAGCGCATGCGTCGACGCGTATTCCGAGACAAAAGTTGGCTCCGTATGTGGACGATCCACCCACGCACTGATACGAAGGTGACGGGGCATCCTGCCGATTAGAAGAATAAGAAGTGGTTAGCAGCAGGTCACGGTTTGCCGCTGACTGCCAATCACGTCACCCTGCCTCTGAGATTTGTTGCGATCCCGGGGGCAGAACCCGGGGTCTCTCGTCAAGCCATTGGTCGAGCGCGTGCCAGCCTCGTAATTTTCACTTCCTCCGCAACAGGAAGTAGGGTCGGCAGCGAGCGCCGTCTCTCCGCGACTACCCTGAACTACGGGCACCTCCGCTCCAATGGGAAAACGGAAAACGAGCGACGCGGCAGGCATCTAGTAAAGGAGGCATTGGCTAGACCAGAGAGAGATTATAGTTGGAAATGGTGAAAAATTGGGTTGAAGTGCAGCGCGATAACTGTCTCTCAATAGAGGACACCTCAACCGCGCTGCACAGGGGGATGGGGACTGAAAGATAAAGGAAAGAGGTCGCAGGCGCAGGAGCGGAAGCAACAGCAGCATCATCTAAGGCGCCACACTCTCGTGGGGTTTACGTCGCACACTGTCGGAGAGAGAACACGCCGCATGAAAAAAAGAAAAAAAAACAACAACAACAACAAACAAACAGAGGAAGGGCGTAGCCGCCGAGAGACACCCGCCGGACCCCAACGCCAACGCAGCATCCCGGACGGCCCCGAAAGAGCCGCCGGGAGCCCACAGGGGAGGCCTACAGGCGGTCGACCAAACCCACGTCGTCGGCAAAGTTCAGCAGTGCGCGGAAGAGTTTGCCGTGGCTCGATGTGTAGCCCGAGGGGTGCAAGACGTCCTCCACCGTCAAGCAGGGGAGGTTCTGCGCGCGGTAAACGCGGGCAAGAGTGGCGCGCGCCGTCGACAAAGCACTGCACTCGCACATCAGATGCACGGTGGAAGAATATTTAGGTGTTGACACTGCGCGCGAGCGAGCGTCCAGATTATGTTCGGCCGCGCGCGGGTGCACCGAGTAGCTCTGCTGCGAGCAGATAGATGGCGCCGCGGCCAGCGGTCCCAGCTTAGCGGCGCCGGCGGCTTGGCATTCCTCTGCCTCCGCTAAATTTTCGTTCATAGTGGCGCCAGTAAAACTCAAAGCGCAAGGAAATCGTTATTTCAGATTAAGGTGATAAGTGTACCAGGCTGAATGCTTTGCTAACATGAACGTATATTGTGCAGGGCGTGAATGACGTGAACAGGGATCGATCGGGCAGCACTCAACGCCCACTCACATTCCGCTCGCGCGCGCATTTTGTTGCGGCCGATCTAGTCATGCATACACGCATAAAAAAATGATAGCGTAAGACCGCGTGCTACCCCTCGATCAGAATGGTGACTGCATCGGAAAATTCAAACTCAGAAAAGCGTTCAAGCATCGTCACGCGAATTCAGTGTGGGCGCCATATAATTTAAGAAATGAAACGGCGCAAACTTGCGATATGCAACACACTAGAGCAAAGTGGGTGTTCATGGCTAGAACCTATGATGAGAAAGCACATAGCTATGCAAAGAAATCTTTCAAAAGATAATTTATCAGGCGTGACGAAGGCAGGCGTTTTATCTTGGATTACAATATCACTAATATAGTTTACTTGTGAAAATCTTTTTTACTTCAATTCCACTTAACATAGACTGTGTATATTATTCATTTGGCTTTCGTCGTTTGGGGGGCGAGTGACTCTTGCAGGATATAAGAGGTGACTTTCTTTTTTCTTAAATTGCATATGAGAATGTGCCAATGTAAGCGTATTTGGCAATGCATGCTACAGCCTGTCCACAAATACACTTACACGCACCACACAATAATCTAATAGACTTTTATTTTTTATTTTGCTAAGACAGAATAATAAAAAAATTGTGCATGAAGCAGCTCGATAATTTTAATAGAGGATAGCCTTCCCAGAAGCTTATACGCTCTCATACACTCCCACAATGCAAAAATGTTGTATAAAAACATGGAAGCGTGTAATATACACCGCACGCGCATTCTAAAAAAAAAACGTCCAGTATCCAGGATGACACAAATTTGGAAATCAGGCACACATCTGCACAGAAAACAGCAGTATTATACAGGGTGCACAAAGATTCAAAAACATGTAAATGTCACGTAGCTGAACAGAACCAAGGTAATGTTGTTTTCCGTCCCTTGGAGATACTGAGATTATTTTTTACATTCGGCCTAATTACATTATTAGTCTTATTTAATTAATCACGTTCTCAAATATTATAATTATATTAAACGTTTCATGAGAAAATTGGAGAGCAACATGAAAGACTCCCGATACAGCTTTCTATTACTCAATACACGCTACGTAGAAGTATTTTTCCGAGCGTGAAAGAAGCCCACGAATACACGCAAAGTGCCTCGAGGCAATTTTGAGTCTATTCGCGGGTTTCTTTCACGCTCGGAAAACACTTTTATGTATCACATATTGAGCAACAAAAAGCTGTATCGGGAATCTTTCATGTTGCTGTGCAATTCTCTCGTTCACACTTTTTATCTAATTATAGCAGTAGAAAAGTAGATTAATCAGTTATGAAAATAATTATGTAAAAAGGCGGAATGCAAAAAATAATCTGAGTAATCTCCAAGAGACCACAGACAACATTGCCTTGGTTCTGTCCAGCTATGTGACATTTTTATATATGTAAATCTTGGTGCATGATAGTTAAGGCACCCAGTATATACCTTATACCTGCAGCAAAATTTGCGCAGACTGCTGTGGCACACAGGAGGTTCTCTCTTGCGCAGCGGCTTTCGAGGTTTATTTGACCATGTGAGGTTCTTTGGACAGTTCGGAAATAAGGTGGGAACTGTATTTGCAGACAGAACAGGGCTCTTTGGCGCGTCAAGTAGCACCATTTTATCGAGCTCCGCGTAATATGCCGTCGATATCATATCCTCTGAAAAATGCTTGGCGCAAACATGGTCGGTAGGCAT
The DNA here is from genome assembly GCF_013339745.2 of Dermacentor silvarum. NCBI lineage: Eukaryota > Metazoa > Arthropoda > Arachnida > Ixodida > Ixodidae > Dermacentor > Dermacentor silvarum. Next base: position 193,767,266 of record NC_051157.2, on the reverse strand, counting down.
TAGAGTTCGGTCTGCCCTCAGATTTACACGGCGCCACTGCTCTAGACGACCGCTGTCGGACGGCACTTTAAATAGAGGCACACGCTCCGCACAAGTTCGGTATCCAGAATTGCAGTTCGTGACGAAGCACTTTCTACCCATTTCAAACTCTCAGAATGCCGCTTCCACCTTGGTCGAGGGCCCGTGGCGACAATACACAAGCACAAGATGATGAAAGGCGCGTGAACAAAAAGTGCGCCTTCAAAACAGCACGGCCGGACATGCAAGCACAAAGCGCACAAAGACAGCGAAGCACGCGCCTTCCCGCCGAGGTTGGGACCGCATACCGCAGCGCCCTCTACGACGGCGCCGAATCAGCTGCAACCAAGCCGAACATAATCTGGACGCGAGCGATGGGGGGAGCGATGGGGGATGGGGACGCGCGCGTTGGGGGGAGAGTGTCAGCACCTCTCCTTATTCTTACACCGTGATCAGATGTTGCAGCGTCTCGACAGCACCGCAGTCCTTAAAGTCCCTATATAAGAAAAGTACCGCCATCCTTTGATAAACGCCGCTTCTCTCTCTCCTGTATCTCTGATTGGACGATGATAGCGCGCGCTTTTCACTTCTTTATATTTTCTTTTTTTTTCCGCCTCCGAGCCATGTTGAAAGTACTCTGCGCAGCCGCAGTCGCCGGCGGCGGCGCGCGCCCGGCCTGAAAGCTTCAACGTGGACTTTCTAGGTGCGCCACCGTCGACTTGGCTTTCGCAAGCAAAAAGCAAAGAACAAAGTTGCAGTGGCTTAGCTCGGCTATGCCAGGATATACGTAGCGTTAGCAAAGGTTCAGCTGATTATTCTTAGCTTATTCTTAAGATTATTCTTAAGATAAGATTATTCTTATGAGTCAAGCTTCTCCGTTCTTCTGCGCTGTTGAGCAGCATTTGCGCTCTCCTCCATGGCTATACCACACTGGCAAACGCCAGTCAGAAGCGCAGCGGCTCCAGCGCAGTGTCAGACAGCGACTGCACAGCGAGCGCGCGCCGGCGCCAGTGCGTCTACCACGGCTACGACGTCACTCCTCTGGAATGCGCAGACCGGCGGCGGTGAGTCGCGCGCGGCGGCGGCGGAGTGCGCGAGAGGTGCCGGATCCGGTGCGCAAGCCGTGTGACATCACTGATCCTTGCGCATGCTCAGCACGGCTCTTGATGTGCCGCGCGAAACGGGCTTGGCTAGGCCAGTGTAGCTAACGCTACAAAAGCAAGCGCTTTAGGAGAGGAGGTGGCGGAGGAAAGAGTAGATGGCGGTACTTTTCGACTTTACAGTCCTGCCACAGGGGCGAGGAGGCGCCGCGGAGGCGGTGCTTGCACTCGGCGGGCCAGACGGAACCGGTCCGTAGTGCGAGGAGCAAGGCTCGCTCTCTCCTCGTGAAGCCGGATTCCGGAAGCAGGCGTGGCGGGCGACCGCGCGCGACTCGGCTGTCGGGGTTAAGGGCTAGACACACGATGCGATTTTGCGTGCGATTCGTCGTACGACGCGCCGCATCGGCCGCCGCACTCAACAAGTTTTCAACATATTCTCCTGCAGGCGGCGGCGGACCGCCGCCGCAGCATGCGACCAACCTGCTGGATATAAGCGCGAGAGACACGGTACGATTTTGCGTGCGATCCGTCGTACGACGCGTCGGAGTCCGACTTGCCGCATACGACGATTCGGGACACATGGTACGAACGACGTGCGATGCGTAGCTCCGCCCACAACCGGCGGCCCTGCATGGACGCTCGGAATACTGCGGAACTTCGCAAAGTGAAAACAAACGTATTTGCACAGTTCTCTAGTTTCGCACAAACGATCACAATAAAAACGCGTCTGTGCGAGCAGCGTAGACGTGTTTCCGCAAAGCCGCGTCCGCAGTGTGGGCTCCGTCGACAGCCGCCGATGGCTAGGAGCTGCCAGGCCTAGCTCGCTGGGCCGTCGAATCCGAGACCGGTGTCGCTTGCGACACGACCGCTTGTAGCTCGTAATAAACCTCCTACGTCGGTCAGCACAACGTGCACACAGTTATGTCGCGCTTAAATTGCGATACATTTGATTTTATCGGCGCGGACGAAAGCGAACGATCAAGCCAGGCGAGCTTGCGATCGCTGGGAGACGGTATATAGGCCTAGCTCGCTGGCCGTCGGATCCGCGGTCGACAGCCCTTGCGATCCGTCCGCAGCTCGTTATAAAGCGCCCATATTCGTCAACACAATCAACGTCTGAACATTTATGTCGCTCATAAGTGGCAATACAATTAGTTGTATCAGCAGTTGCTAAGACAACGGCAAGCAGTTGTACAACTGCTTGCCGTTGTCTTAGCATTCGGTATGATCAGCATAGCACTGGCATGTGCGATGAGCAATATTTTATGCCAAGGAAGCCTATTTTGTGCTGGCGAGCACTAACTCGACGATCCTCGTTTCAGCCGCTGGCGCTTGAGAGGCGCGGTTTCACATGGTGCGATTTTTCTTGTGATATACATTTGCGATGTATCATTGTAAAAGCAAAGCGAGTATGCAAGGAAAGGAATTCGCAAGCGAAATCGTATCTCGTGAAAGGGGCCTAATGAGCCTCGATCATTGTACATGATGAAAAACGAACATTCGCGTCATGTAAATTAAGATCGCCTAGTTAATAAATCTCGTTTACCAGCGCAGCAGGTGGCTCCGACTGGCTCCCAAACGAGTCAACGAGGATAGCATGGTCACTGCCACACGATCCAACAATCCGAATCGTTTAGCTCACTCGACATGACTGTGCTGACGACAGCCTACGAGTGAGCGTGTAGCTGCACGCGGTCCAGATCGAGCTGTATGACAATCTAAAGTAACAGTGTGACAGGGGCATCAAATGATAGGCCGCGGCGTACAACGCGCCGGAGCGAAATGAGGCATGCATTGCCAACAGTGAGGCGTCGAAATCGGTCAACTACAACGTTTTCAGGGTGCCAGTTTAGTGACTTCAATTTTAGTATAACAGTAAGCTTTACTCATGTGAAGGATGACGTCGTATACTTGCTTTCCCTGTTGCGAACGGCACTTCGCGTGAACGTCCACGCCGTCCACTTCTTTCACACAATCAACATGCGAAGCAGCGTAGAGCTTGTCTCCGCTGGTTAACGCTGCACCGTGAAAGTAATCGTCTATTCCTTTAATAGGCCTGAACCCCGCAATAAATATTTGTGCCATCGAAAGCCATACGAAAGCTCCACAAACTTTAAATCCAAATGATGGCAATAAACGTTTTTGTTGTGCAGTTATTAGAGCCGACATTTTTTTTACACTGACATACAAAACATATGTAATATTAAGCAGAAGGAAAATCGCTTCATACTAGTACAGATAAGAGCTGTGGTTTTCCTTTTATCGTTCTTTTCTTTTGGAAGAAGCAATGCGCGGCGGCCTGTACGCTTCTGTGTCGGTGTTAAACGCCCGCAGATGTCGCAAAACAATAGAATCGGCACCGGTAATAAAAAATAGCGTGATATATAGTTTTTGCTACAGCGCGCGCCGCCGTAGAGCGTCCTGTATTTCTATTGTGGGGTAGCACCGCCAACTAGTGGTGAGTGACAGCACTAGGCGCGACGACCGGTTTCCTGCATTCTCGTCGCCGATGGGCAGGCATGAAGTATATAGGAGGCTATGGCCAGGTCATCAGCTGCCTCCTTCCCGGCGACACCGACATGCGACGGTATCCACTGGAGGCACAGGTCGCACCCTTGTTGCTGCAGAGCATGCAGCCTGCAGGCAACGCGCTGTGCCAGTGGCGGCGCGCGCTCGTCGAGCAGCAGCTGGCGCAATGCGGACCTCGAGTCGCAAAGAATCGCCACTCGGTTCAGGAACGGCGACTCTTCGAGGATGTCGATCGCCAGATGGAGTCCCACAAGCTCCGCTGTGGTGGAGGAAGCTCGGTAGTACAGGCGGCACTGTCTCGCGACATCGAGGTGCGGCACAACGCAGGCGGCGGCCGCGGAACCGTCCTGACGGACAGAACCGTCAGTCTACAGGTGTGCCCTCCCCACCAGGTCATCGTGTATCCGAGCAGCAGCCTCCTGTACCACAGCGCAACGAGGCGTGCGGTGCTTGGAGCGGACGCCCGGCAGGTCGAGGCACATGCGCAACGGCACACGCTGGTTTGGTGGCGGCCAGGCTGCAGGGGAGGCCGGGGCGTCGACCACCAGGCTGTCGAAGAGCTCGAGGAGCTCCCCCACACGCGACCTGGGCAGCTCGCGCAGGTATGACAGCATGGGGCCGGCACCGGGGGCACGGGAGAGGCGCTCCAAGTGGCCAAGGGCGCGCAGATCGGCAGTGAGGGAGACGGGCCAGGCGCCGGTTTCCGCGAGCGTTTCTGCGACACGAGAAGCACTGGGCAGGCCGTGGCACATGCGAAGCACTCGTCGGTGGTCGCCGTCGATGCGTCGCCACAGATGCGGTCGCAGGTTGCACAGTGGGAGCACGTACAGGACCCTGGACAGCGCCACTGCAACGTACATGCCAACCGCGAACGAGGGGGCGGGGGGGGGGGGGGCAGCTGTCACCACGCGCGAGGAGCGCGCGTACCGCGCCCTCAACTTTCCGCATGGCAGCGCGAAGCCGCTTCACGGCGGGGAACCATGTCAGGCGATGGTCAATGGTGAGCCCGAGGTAGCGCACCGTCAGCCGCCAGGGAAGGGGGACACCGTCGACGACCACGCAGCCAGTGTGGCGCCAGGTAGCAGCGCGCGGATGGACCATGACTTTGCCGCCGACAAGCGCAGGCCAATGGCCCGCAGGAAGTCGCCGACCGCATCCGCCGCCGCCTGGAGCTGCACACGCATCCGCGCCATCGCCGCCGGCGGGCCACGGACGAAGAGCGCCACGTCGTCCGCGTAGACAACGGCATGCACAGGGAGGTGCCTACTGCTGAGCACGCACTCGCTGATGGGCGCGAGTGCGAGGTTGAACAGAAAGGGGCTCAACACACTCCCCTGAGGCACACCGCACGTCACGGAACGGGGCGAACTGGTCGCCCACCCAACCCGAACAACGGTCAACCTGTCGGTTAGGAAGGCCCGCACGTACGCCAGAAGCCTGCCCTCTACACCAAGAGCGCGCACAGCCGACATGATGGTGTCGTGGGGCAGGGAGTCGAACGCGCTCTGGACGTCCAAGAGCAGCAGGAACGCGGCGTGGCCGTCGCGACTCGCCTGCTTCAGCGTGCCCACAACGGCGGCAAGGCAGTCGGCCGCGGAGCGATGCGTGCGGAACCCACACTGTTCAGGCGGAAAGACACCGCGGATGTCCGCACTCCATTGGAGCCTCGACAAGGCCATCGTCTTGCCAGGGACTGACGTTAGAGAGACGGGCCTGTACGAGGCGAAGCTGCGAGACGGCTTGCCACTCTTCAGCACTGGCACCACGAGCGCGGAGCGCCAGGACTCCGGGAGGCACCCGCTGCGCAGGACACCGTTGAATGCGTTGAGCAGGAGGTGTCGCTGATCTTCGTCCAGGTTGCGCAGCATTTGGTGGGTGACTCCGTCCTGCCCGGGCGCACTGCGGCGCCGTCCTCGGCACAGCGCGCGCTGCAGCTCGTGAAAGGTGAATTCTTCCTCGCACAGACTTGTGATTGCCTGCGCGTGGGTTGACTGATCTCCACCCCGCACAAACACAGCCACGTAGAGCGACCGCAGTGCGACCGCAGGCACACCAAGGAGGGGAGCGGTGGCGACAGCAGAAAAGGCGTCCGCCAGCTGTTCGGCGAGCGCTAGCTCACTGATGCCGTGCGCCACAGCGATGGCGAGCACAGGGAGCCGTGGTGTCCTGCGGTTCAGCAGCGCGCTCAGGACGCGCCAGCCGCGGTGTTGGTGGCGGGGTTTTGCGAGCGACGAGCAGAGGCCCGCCCAGCTACGTCGGCGCAGCTGCCTCGCGTGTCGCCTGCACACCGCGTCAAGACGGTTGTGCGTAGTCCAGTCCGCGGCGGCACCGGAGCGGACCGCGCGTCGCTGAGCACGTCGGCGAGCCACGCGGACGTTCAGCAACTTGATGTCGGGGCAGGGCGTGCCGGCGGGGACGATCACCCGTGTCGTGGCACGGCCCGCGCACTCCGCGATGTGCGCGAAGTAATCACTGGAGAGCGACGGTCTCGCACACATCTCGCGGAAAAGCGGCCACCGCACGACAGCGTACACGCGCGTGGCTCCGCGACTTGGCCTGGTGGGGCACAGGGTGATCGGGTAGTGATCCGATCCGGCGGTGTCCGGAGCACGCTGCCCGGAGTAAGAGCAGCGCTCCGAGACAAGCGCCAGATCGATCACTGTGGCGACTCCGTCCCGGCGCACGAACGTCGCTTCCCCACTGTTGAGGACGGTGAGGCCCGCAGCCGCGACGGCAGTCGACAAGTCCCCTCCCCGCGCATTGCTCCTGGCACTGCCCTAGTCACCGTGGTGGGCGTTGAAATCGCCGCACACGACGGTGTCGGGCGAGAGCAGCGCGGTGAGGCGCACAACAAACGAGTAGTCGGCGTGACGCGAACCCGCGCGAACGTAAACACTGGCCACCGAGGTGTTGGTGCCGCGCACGCGCACAGTGACGGCCACGCACTCGATCATCGCGGAGCACAGGTGTTCCGTGGGCACCCGCGCATGAGGAAGGGCGGCTCGCACGTAGACGGCGACGAGGGGGCGCCAAGCGAATGCGCGTCATCGGAGCACGGCGCAGCGTCACACTCAGGCATGGCACAGTCCGACGCGCTGCTGTAGCCGATGTAGCCCGGCAGCGAGACCTCCTCTGCACGTGCATACGTTTTCTGTAAAGCGAGGACATCGTCGTCGTGCAGAGGAAGGTGCTCTGCGAGCTCAGCGTGTCGGCGGCGCAGGGAGTTGCAGTTCCATTGTAATATTGTAACGTAGATCGAAGACGGAGTCTTGAAAAATAGATGCTTCTCTTTAATGGCGGGCCAGAAGAAGAACGTGCAGCCTACGCGCTTCGTCGTCTTTCACGGCGCCGACCTTTGCGCGCGCCGTCCCGCTGTGCGTGAGCCCCACATCATTGTGTCAATTGCCCCCCGTGCGAAAAGCGACCGTCTCGGTCGCGTCAAAAAGTTCTGTCAGCCATGACAAGAAATGGAGTTCCTCAGGTGCATCTGGGCGTTCACGTACGCGCATGGTATGGTTTCATGCGCACTACATGAACAACTTCAGCGCGAGGACGGCGACGGAGCGAACCGGGGTCGGAACTGCAGGGGACGACTTCGTAAGTGACGTCGCTGAGGCGGCGTGTAACCTTGTAGGGACCGAAATACCGGCGGAGCAACTTTTCCGAGAGTCCACGGCGACGGATGGGCGTCCAGACCCACACGCAGTCGCCGGTATTGTAATGGACGTCGCGGCGACCCTGGTTGTATCGAAGGGTGTCGGTATGCTGTTGGCTCCGGATACGATGCCGAGCAAGCTGGCGGGATTCTTCGGCTCTTTGTACGAACTCTTCCACGTGTTCGCTGGTCGGGCTAATATCATCCACAGGTAGCATGGCGTCAAGTGTTGACGTGACGTGGCGCCCGTATACAAGTTCGAACGGCGTAAACTGTGTAGTCTCTTGTACAGCAGTGTTATACGCGAAGGTGACATAGGGTAAAATCTCGTCCCACATTTTGTGCTCTACGTCGACATACATGGAGAGCATATCAGCCAGCGTTCTGTTCAGACGTTCCGTTAATCCATTGGTTTGAGGGTGATAGGCAGTGCTCTTGCGGTGAGAGCTATGTGTTAGCTGGAGAACGTCCTGCATAAGTTCGGCTGTAAATGCTGTACCGCGATCCGTGATGACAGCAGAAGGCGCACCATGTCGCAGGACGATGTGGTGAACGAAGAACTTGGCCACTTCATACGAGTTTGCTTGCGGAATAGCTTTGGTTTCGGCGTACCGGGTTAAGTAGTCGGTAGCGACGACTATCCATCTGTTGCGCGAAGAGGTCACTGGGAATGGCCCAAGTAGATCCATTCCTATTTGTTGGAACGGTGCTTGAGGAGGGTCCACAGGGTGGAGAAAGCCAGCCGGTTTAAAGGGCGGTTTCTTGCGGCGCTGACAATCGCGGCAGGTCTTCACGTAGCGTTGAACAGAAGAAAAAAGCCGGGGCCAGTAATACTTCTGTCGTATCCTTGCTAATGTCTTAGCGAATCCCAGGTGTCCCGCGCATGGCTCATCATGGCAGGCTTGCAAAATGTCTTGGCGCAGCGCCGACGGCACGACAAGGAGGTACGTATTTGGACCGCTTCCGCAGTTTTTCCTGTAAAGGACGTTGTTGCGCAAACAGTACGATGATAAGCCGCGCACGAGCGAGCGAGGTAAAACACCTTCAACTCCTTGAAGGTGCTCGATCAGCGGCAGCAGCTCAGGGTCAGCGCACTGGTGCTCAGCCATCTTTACGGCGTCGACAACGCCGACAAATGGCAAGTCATAGTCAGGGTCCGACGATGTCGTAGGGAGCGGTGCGCGGGACAAACAGTCAGCGTCACTGTGCTTCCTTCCAGATCGGTAGACAACGGTAACGTCGTACTCTTGTAAGCGCAGGCTCCAACGGGCTAGTCTGCCTGAAGGATCCTTGAGGTTGGCAAGCCAGCACAAGGCGTGGTGATCGCTGACAGCCTTAAAGGGTCTACCGTACAAGTAGGGTCGGAATTTACTAATTGCCCACACAACCGCTAAGCATACTTTTTCAGTGGTTGAGTAGTTTTTCTCAGCCTTGGTGAGACTGCGGCTTGCATAAGCAATAGTACGTTCCGCACCATCTTGCCACTGCACAAGAACTGCGCCGAGACCCGCATTGCTGGCGTCAGTATGGATTTCTGTGTCTGCGTCTTCGTCGAAATGAGCAAGTATTGGGGTAGCGTGCAAACGCTGGCGCAATTCATTGAACGACTGCTGCTGCTCGTCCGCCCAAATGAATGGCACATCGTCGCGTGTAAGCCGTGTGAGAGGCTCAGCAATTCTCGAGAATCCCTCGACAAAGCGTCTATAATAGGCGCACAAACCAAGGAAGCGTTGGACAGCCTTCTTGTCTGTGGGTGGTGAAAACTCGGCGACGGCAGCTAACTTGTCGGGGTCTGGTCGGACGCCTTGAGGACCAACGACATGGCCGAGAAATTTGAGCTCTTGGAACCCAAAGTAGCATTTTTCGGGCTTGATGGTGAGGTCGGCAGTACGGATCGCAGCGAGGACGCTCTCGAGTCGTGCGAGGTGCTCGTCGAACGTGCTCGAGAACACGACGACGTCGTCCAAGTATACGAGGCAGGTTTGCCATTTGAGTTCAGCAAGCACGGTATCCATCATCCGCTGAAAGGTGGCAGGTGCGGAACAGAGACCGAAGGGGAGAACTTTGAACTCATAAAGGCCGTCAGGTGTCACAAACGCTGTTTTTTCACGATCCTGTTCATCAACTTCGATTTGCCAATATCCGGATTTAAGATCCAACGAAGAAAAGAACTTGGCATGTTGTAGACGATCCAATGCGTCGTCGATGCGTGGCAGTGGATAAACATCGCGCTTGGTGACACGGTTCAACTTTCTGTAATCTACACAGAAGCGTAACGTGTTGTCTTTCTTTCTGACTAACACTACAGGGGAGGCCCACGGGCTTGTGGACGGCTGGATCACGTCGTCTTGGAGCATCTCTTTCACCTGCTGCTTGATCGCTTCCCTTTCCACTGGAGACACTCTGTAAGGATGCTGGCGAACAGGACGTGCGGATTCATCCGTAATAATGCGGTGCTTTGTGATGGACGTACGCCGTACTTTGGACGACGTTGAAAAACAGTCGGCAAACTCGTTCACGAGACTCAGTAGTCGGTCTTTCTGATGGTTTGGCAGCGTATCGTTAACGTGAATCCGTTCGTTTAGGCTGGGTAACTCAGATTGCTGAGACGATGCGATTTCCAATGTGCCAATGTCAGTAACATGAATGATTTCTCGAAGAAATGCGATTGTCGTTCCTCGTGGTACATGCCGATACTCGTTGCTAAAGTTTGTTAGCAAAACGACTGAACATTTGTTTTGCACCTCAAGAAGTCCTCTGGCTATGCAAATGTGGCGCTCAAGAAGCAGGGGGATGTTTGCCTCAGCAATTCCTTCGGCGACGTCCTCCATGTCGCATCGGACAAGGGTAAGCACACTGCTCTTGGGTGGCAACGTGACGTGATCGTCTGCAACGCGTAGCGCGATGTTACGGTCGTTGTCATTACTGTGCGCTATGGCTTGCGTAGTAGCGAAACTGACTCTAGACTCTTGCAGGTCGATGATAGCGCCGTTCGCCTGAAGGAAGTCCATGCCGAGTATAAGGTCCTTTGAACATTCAGGAAGAATGACGAAGTCGCCGATGTACGTGAAGCCTCGAATGTTGACTCGTGCCGTGCACCGGCCCATTGGGGTTAAGAGGTGCCCTCCCGCAGTACGAATCTGAGTTCCGGCCCATTGCGTCGAAACTTTGTTCAGCATACGTGCGAGATTCTGGCTGATGACAGACGTGTCCGCACCCGTGTCGATTAACGCCGTGACTTCGTGGTCATCTATGGTAACTGGCACGTCGCAAGATACTGACACCGAACTGCACCGATTTCTCTGCGTCTCAATTGCGTCATATCGCGGTCGTCGTAGTGGAGGATCTTCAGCGTTCGCAACGTCAGCGACCTCACCTCCGCAGGTCGCTGGACTCAGTTTTCCCGGGAAGCAGTGCTGGGTGAGCGACGCCTTGTTGCGCTCGGCGTGAAGAGGGGGCTGGAAGACCTGTTTCGGGCGGGTGACGGTGACCGGGTGTCATGGAATCGTGGGGCAAACGAGGTTCTGGCGTCCGCGAGGTAGGCTTCAATCTCTAGGGGGCGTTCGCCATTTCGTGGGCACGGGGCGTTCAGTGAAAATCCACGGAGCCCAGCTCGGCGGTAAGGACATGCCCTGTAGAGGTGGTCGGCTTCACCGCAATGAAAACACAAGGGCCTCCGGTCTGCAGTGCGCCATACGTCGCTCTTGCGGGGTGGTCGCGCTTCAGCCATGAATGGCGTGCGACGAGGCCTGAAGTCGCCAGTTGCTTGTTCCACGGCGCGCACTCCATGGAAGTCCGGCACGTCGCTCACACCGTGAAAAGTCGGCGACAACGAACTTCGCGCAACTTCCGCATATGACATGCGAGGCTGTGGCTGCCGTATCTCGGGCTGTGGTGTCTCGCTTCGCTCTGGGACTTGGACTGCCTGCCTGATTTCCTCTCGGATGACCTCAGCCAGAGCAAGTCGCGGTACCGATGCCGGAGCCACCTGAAGCTTCTGGAGCTCTTCTCTAACAACAAGCCTAATGAGCTCCCGCAAGGCGTCGGTATTGTCAACAGGTATAGTGAGATGGTCACGTGATAGGGTCGACACGTCGCGGTTGTACTGCCTTGTTCGCTGCTGCAGTGCCTTTTCCATTGATGTGGCTTCCGCGAGAAACTCTGCAACGGTCCTTGGTGGGTTGCGTATCAGGCCTCCGAATAGCTCTTGCTTGACACCACGCATTAAGTTCCTGAGCTTCTTTTCTTCCGGCATGGACGGATCCGCGCGTCGGAAAAGTCGGCACATATCCTCGACAAACATTGCGACGCTTTCGTTCGGCCGCTGTACTCTCGCCTGAATTGCAGATTCAGCTCGCTCCTTGCGATCGAGGCTGGCATATGTGCTGATTAGCTGCCGTCGGAATTCGTCCCATGTTGATAGGGCCGCCTCACGGTTCTCAAACCATGTCCGCGCATAGTCCTCGAGGGCAAAGTAGGCGTTGCGTAGCTTGCGCTCCGGAGTCCAGCCGTTGAATTCTGCGACACGCTCAAAGTGATCGAGCCAGTCCTCAACATCCTCGAAGGTGTCCCCATGGAAGGATTTGGGGATTAGCGGCTGATTAAGCACGACCTCGGTCGGTGCAGTTGAGGAAGAAGACGGAACTGATGTACTCATCGTTCTGACTCGGTTGGGTAGAGGCTCGTGCTCCGGTGGCAGTCCTTGAAGTCGACGGCTTGTCCGTACGTGAACAGGAGTCAGCTCGACCGGACTTCGTACTGGGCTTGTAGGCGGGGTTCGATCTGGGAGTGGTAGCATGTACCCAGCACCTCCACCAGAAAAATGTAACGTAGATCGAAGACGGAGTCTTGAAAAATAGATGCTTCTCTTTAATGGCGGGCCAGAAGAAGAACGTGCAGCCTACGCGCTTCGTCGTCTTTCACGGCGCCGACCTTTGCGCGCGCCGTCCCGCTGTGCGTGAGCCCCACATCATTGTGTCAATATGCGCGGCCGAGAGGCACCCTGAGGTCTAACTGCCATGGCTGGCCAGTGTTCGTTGAGCGGCAAGGGCGGCCGCGCACAGTGGGCGTGCGGGGCAGTACTGCGGCAAAAACTCTGTCGCGAACGCGAGCGCGGCAGTCAACAGCGCGATGACGGCGTCGCGTGAGTAGGGAGACGCCGAGGGCGATCGGGGCGGAGGCGTCGACGTGTTGCCCTCGACGGGCAGCCTCGCCGGGCGGTCGCCCGCGGCGTCGGAGAAGCTCCGGCCAGGTTGCACTCGGGACGGGACACGGGAGACGGCGAGTTGTTGCGGTCCCTGTGTGGTGCGTTGTCCCGTGGTGCGGACCAGGACGGTAGCTTGGCGGCGAGATATCGGCAGCTCAGACGAGGCGAGGGTCTCAGCGACCTTCCTTTCGTGCTGCCAGCGTCGCCGCGTGAGGGCCGCCGCACTTCAGGCAGGTGGCTTGTTTGACCGTGCAGCCGGACGTTTTGTGGGCACCCACACAACGAAGGCAACGTTTTTCGGAGGTGCAGGTCGCGACCACATGGCCGTAGGCGCCACGGTGGTGGCACTGCCTATGACGCGGGCGCTTCGGCAGCACAGACCGGCGCACCTTAAACAGTGCGACCTCAGCAGGGAGCTTCTTGCCCGCGAAGCGGAGGGCAATGTTTCTGCCCGCACGGAAGCACCCAAGTACCGCAACACCCGAGTGGATGTTCGCCAGCAGGGTGTCATCGCTGAGGTTGCGGTCGACGCCTAAGACGTATCCCGTGCAGGAGTCGGCCGGGGCCGTCGTCGCGCGAACCGGGACGCCACATTTATCTGTGACTGCGAGGAGCGGGTCCAGTGGAGCGTCGGTGGCAGCATCAACCGCGACAATGTTGAGTCGGAAGTTCACTCTGACCCGGGGCGCGCCAGCCACCCGCGACAGCTGTGCCGCAATCGCCTCCTGCGAATGTGGGAGGAAGTTTGTCATCCCGGCGAGGGGGCGATACAACACAGTGTCGCAGGGTTCCCGCAAAGGCAGAAGGGCTGGGGCGCGGCGAGGACGCTGTCGACGGTGATATAATCTCGACCGGGTGAGGTGGGTCGTCACCGCAGGAATCAGGGGATGACGATGAAGGCGGGCATCGTGATGATGAAAAATAGAAAAGATTGTATTCACTTCATTGGTACATGGTTTTGACTCTATCCGAGTCTCGAGCGGTTCTGATTAACACGGGGGCCAGGACGGCCTTAAATCCCCTCGTGGTGGCCGATGTTTCTTTCCTTCGGTGAAGTCCTCTCTCCGGTGGTCAAGTTGACGACCTCCTCTCCCTCGGGGCCTCCTTCTTGGTAGCTCGCCGTTTTCGTATGCTCCGTAGAGGTGAGAAGCTTTCTCGGGGATGAAGGGGATTATCTCGTCACGGGGAAAAGCGCTGGGGCTTGCTTCCCACATGGGAGAGATACAGATTCCAGGAAGATCATGTCCTGCCGATGACTCCTTCGGGGAACTTGTGGAAGTGTCAGACCTCTGTCGGGCGGTCAAGTGGACGACCTCCTCTCCCTCGGGTTCTCCTTCTTGGTAGCTCGCCGTTTTCGTCTGCTCCGTAGAGGTGAGACGCTTCCTCGAGGATGAAAGAGGTTTATCTCGTCACGGGAAAGGCGCTCGGGCTTCTTTCCCACATTTGACAGGTGCAGTCCCAAGCCGATCATAACAGCCCGTCCACCGCCACAGGAGGTCTCGAAGGGGTTGCAGCATCCAAGCACCTCGAAGAGACCGTAGACCCCGTGCCTCTGCTTCGTTTCGCCGTTCGTTCCAAGGCAGGCCAGGTGACACCCTCTGGAAATAGACCACGCCAAGCCCAAGGCACAACAAACAGAGAGCACCCAACTACCCATGAGAACTGCCAGGTTCACACATTGTTCACACAATACCTTATCAGAAGTAAACCTACAGCCCTCGTTCGAGCTTCCCGAAAATTAACAAAAGGAAAAAACTAGACTTAAGTGCATATTTCAATTAACCTAATACCTACCGTTTTTGTTTCTTCTGCCCGGGAAAGCCACATTTATTGAGAGACTGAGAGTACATTGAAAATGATCAGACGGATAAATGCTGCGCAGTGAGTTAGTTACTCGTTGGGTCAATAGTATCTGCCAGTACCAGCGCTTCTAAGGCAAAATGTACTGCGCTCTGATGACCCCTTGAACTCCTAATTAAGCTGATTCATAAAGTGGCATTTAAAGCCAGAAAACCAAAAGCCATACTCTATCTGCAATGGTAGCCGATAAACGCACCTACCCTGTAAGCATTGAATTACCCAAAATGGTTTGTTTCTACAAACCTCCAATGTCAATGCCTATCTACAAAAACAGCGCGTTCACGAGCCACCACCGTCGCAAAACCTGCTTCGCAGTTTTATCCGCTTAACTGGCGCGCATAACAATCATCACAACGAATCACCGAGATTAACGCGGAACCTTTGAAATTAAAAGAAATAAGGTCTTAATAACTAACAAATGAAAAGAAAATGCAACGTGCTCTATTTACAAATTTACAAACAGGAACCTTATGGAGGCGCCCAATTCCACAATTACTGCCTCCTAATGCGCACTCGACTAGGTCGCAATCTGAAAGTCATTGAGGCTCGCCATGGGCAATAAAGGGTGCCAGACATACACTGCCCCCTCCCGTCACCTGTCAATTCATGTGGCCGCAGCTTTCTTTCTCGTCTCAGAGAGGGAGGCCGTAAACGCGAGGAGAATCGCCATTCTTCCTTTGTCCTCGCTCTCGCGGCGCATTCCCCCTCATTGACTGACTGGCCCTGTGCGTGCGCGCGTACCTCAGCCAGGTTGCCCCTTTCAGCCGCAGTCCTACTCGCGGAGACGCGCCCTTTTCTGATGCCATCCGCCTTAAGCCCCAACCACAGGCATGCGTCGGCACGCTTCCGCGCGCGCCGACAAGCGAACGCGCCGCTTCGCGTCGGCTGGAGGAAAAGGGCGCGCAACCACAGGATACTAGCTCTGACGCGTGCCGGCGCTCGCTCCTCGGCTGCGGTGCACTGTTGCTTGACCATTTTGTCTTCAACTGTCCAAGTGCGGCCTAAAACAGCCTTCTGTAAACTGAGCTTGAAACAATAAGTCAGTGATCTGTATGCTATTTTAGATATAAAAAAACACGTTTGATTATTGAATGTACGCCTGCCGCAACGGTTTCCTTGAACATAACTGCACAAGCTATCGACATCAGCGATTGCGTTCGCGTTGTCGTCTGCAAGATCACTTTGCAAACACCTGCACGAGCATGGCATGTCACATCAATAGCTCTCGTACGATCTCTCTTTTTTTTTGTAGTTCGTTGCACAGCCAACTATGTAAGAATTACCTAAGAACTACGTAGGAACTACGCAAAGTATCAGTGAAAAATCTGTATTATAAATATAATTATGCTTATTGGTGCATGAATGACACGCGTAAGTGGGTTCTGAGAAAATCAGCAAAAAAATAAATAATTTAAACACTTGTGGCGCTCACAAAGAGACATTTCGAACAGCCAAAATTTACCAGTTCCGTAGCTTGTCTCCTGATTCTTGTTTGTCTAATCTTTCCCATGGAACCTTTAATTTTTCTAGGTTGTTTTGAAGCATCAACACCGCATCGGGAGGCCTTGAAGCACTTATTCAAATGTATGGGCAGCTCATTTGCATAATATGAAAAAAAAATATATGTAAACAGGTTATTTTTAAAATTTATACACTTCAAGTCCCCACAAAAAAAAAACGGAAAGAAATACCAGTTTGTTTATTGTTTTCAGCCTACAATGATGTTTCGAATGAGAAAGACATTCAATTTGTTATGTGAGGCATGTAACAATTGCTGTGCCATATATTGCACAACACTGGACATGGCAGCCAACCATTATTAAACCCCAGAAGAAATTAATGGCACAATGCATATGATCAAGCAAACAGCGTTTTATTACACTTAATGGATGCTTTAAAAAACTGTCACACTATAATAATATTGCACAAAAGCTACTGAACTAAACTAATATACTAGTACATATTTAAAGATCAATTTCATATTACAGTAACAATAACCAATCAATCAAATGTTTATTATAGGGCCCTGAAACAGCTAGAGGGCATCTGACTGGTGCACTTAAAAAGCAATATGCGAGACAAAATGTACAGAGAACACAAATGTGGAAGAGAAAACAATGCGAGATAGCGAAACATATAAGGGAAAAGAAAACAAGGAAGCGTAAACTGCAGTTAATCATACAACATGATTATCTACATATATACAATACATAGGAAATGAACTCTGAAATATGTCAATGCAGGCACAATTCTTATTATGTTTTTTGGCGTCGAGCCATATATAGGACAGTCTTTATTGGAACAAGGCCAGGCAGAGAATGCGGAATGTTACCTGGTATACTGTTGCAGCACAACAAATTGCGCAGTTTTAGGAACGAAAAGGCATGATTTAATAAGTCTTGGATGAGTGACTAACAACTTCATTAATCGAAGGGGTAAGGTGTAAGGGAGTCTAGAGGTGTGAGTTGAGGTACATTTGAGAGTGCTGGACTATGGTCGCCAGAATGGCAAAAGTGGTGTTGGAAGACCGATATCAATTTATTCTGGATGCATGCAGTGATGTCAGAATTAGATTTGCATGTTGTACCTCAATCTACAGAGACATACTCTAGTAGTGGAAGGCACATAGCAGCATACGATTTCAGAAACAGAACAGGTGAGTGGTCATCATGCAATATACGACATACAATTCCAAGAGCGTGAAGGGCACTTTGTGCATATTTAATGTGTGAACAGAAGCTTAGTGTTTTGTCGAAGTACACACCAAGATCTTTGATTTCATCGACACTGGACAGTGGAGCATCCCGAAGGGCATATGAAAATTGTACATGATATGTTTTGCGCGTGTAACTTAATGCCATAGTTTTGGAAGCTTTTAAGCGTACATACCATTATTGTTTCTGCACCAGCTTGAGAGTGAGAAAATGTCTTTTTGGAGGTCAATGCAGTCGTGAACACTGTTGCAGTCTTAAATATCCTTAAGTCGTCTGCATACAAAGCCATGCTGTCCATCTATTAAACTGTTCTTAGCACTAACAGAAAGCAGGGAATGCAATACCGATTCAAACACTTTTGACTCAATGCAGCAGATAGATGTAGGCTGGTAGTTAGTAACTGCACTCGCAGCACCCGATTTGTGCACGGGCAATATCCATGCTACCTACCCAAGTGGTAAAAAATATGCTAGACTTTAAGGAACTATGGAAGATGCTTGGGACAACAGGGACGCTTCTATACGTCTTAAGCAATGTGGGAGGAATACCATCAACACCACAAGAAAGGGAAGGTTTGAGGCACTTCATACACTTGAAAACAAGGTCTTCATTGACTGATAGCATAAACACTGTGCCAGGCTGAGAAAGAAGGTTACTTGAAGCATCCTTTACACAATAGACACAACAGAAATGTTCTGCAAAGGCATCACCAGTGTTCAAGACATCATCACCATTTTCATCAAGAAGACACCTCTTTGGTGCTCTCTTTGGAAGAATGACAGCGCACGAAGCTCCAAAAATATTTTGAATTATGTGTCATGCTGGCTTCAACACCATCAATGTGGTTGTAGGGATCATTATAACTATAATAATAACAATAATAATAATAACCTTAGCAGTACCATGGCACTCTAGACAGCTCGCAAGGCTTTTTTTAAAAAGTAAGGCTCATGCCTGCACGCTAGAGCGTCTGATAGTCAGCCATCTAGAGCAGGAATTTGCTCTAGATGACGCGCTCGCTCGCTCACACACACACACACACAAACACGCTTGCTCACTTGCAGAACACATCACACGCACATACAAGCCAATAACTGGGAAGTCGACGGTGCACAATGCACAGGAGTGCCGTTTCACTATGGTCGCAAGGAATGGGAGTCCTAATGGAGAGAAAGCTCTGTATAAGAATGGAGTTGCGGCGTTGGACTGTACAGGTGTGATGGGGCTCAGGCTGTCCTGATGGCTTGTTCAGACGGACAGAACAAGAAATATAAGTGTTTCCAGAGAGCCACACAGCGCCCTGCAGAATAGACGGACAAGTGCAATTTTGTGCTGGTATTGCAGGGTGCCCCACTTAAGGGCTTTGAGGTGATCCTTGTAGGCTGGCATGAGCGAGGGTGTGCATTGCCCGGCGCTGAACAAGCTCAAGTTTGTCAGCGAGATGAGTTTGGTAAGGGGACTAAACTGATGAAAAATTAAAAATGATGAGCAGTACTCAAGCTGTGGTGGTACGAGAGGAGTGTAGAGTGCTCTGAAAACCTCAGGTCCCCAGGGAAGGGAGAGACAGGTCACAAATCCCAGAATGCGACGAGCCTAGTGACTTGTGTGGAAAAGTCGAGAGAAGGGCTGAATATTACACCCAGGGTGGGAAGAGAGAGAGAGAGTAGATTTTAATGAAGAGAAGGGAGGAGAGGTCGGCCTGGAGAGCGTGTCTCTAGCCTGCTACTCCTCACTGGGGTAAGGGGAAGTGGGAGATACAGAGAGAGGTAGGTGACAGGTGATTATGATATCGTACAATGAGCTACTATTTACACACGTTGTCCAATACGCAGTTGTGCACGTTTCACACACTACACGCAGGAGTAGTGTTGTCCACACAGAATGTCATACCACAAACACATTTCGCGCACTGCACAGTTCCTAGAGACGACCGTCTAAGCCCGTCTCACACATAAAGTTCAAAAGTGATCGTATGGTGCGCTGGGCATGATCAACGCTTCTCCATGCGCCTAAAACCTTGGCTTCCGAAAAGGGGCGGGAGTCCAAACAGTCAACACTACGTTTTAGTGTCCTTCGCTCGGTCGCATATTGAGGGCACACGCGAAGTATGTGTTCTATTGTCTCGGGAGTGTGCAGGGTGGGAAGGGTCCGAACGGTCTTCATGGGGGTGCCACTGAGGAAGTAGGTTGGGTGCACAGAGGTTGTGGTGTGGCTGATATGCATGGCAGCACTTATTTCAGTGCTAACACAAAGTTTGTTATTGTAGGCCGAGTCGTCCACCTTTACAAAATGTATTCATTTCATGCGCATATGCTGCACTGCATATTGGCATAATGTTGCAGTGCAAGTGTTAACTAGTGAATTAAACACATTCTGCGAAGATGCATTAGGAACTTGGTTTTGAGTTAATCTTTTTCCCGACTACAGTTTATAGTATCACAGCGAGATGCATATTAGTGCAAGCTGAAGAGGTTTGGGCAGCTTAAGCATACAGACTGCGAAATGCACTGATGACACCTTTACCCCTTCCCTGCAATGCATGCACTCACACCACCTGCTCTTTCCATAAACAAAACAAAAAATATATCAAAAGCCAATTGCAGTTTCACTGACTCAGTACGTGCTGCTTGTCAAGCAGGCATCGAAGCAATCCTGCTATACGCAGTAGCATGCATAAGGTCCTCCTATGCATTGCACACGGTGCACATAGTGCAAACAGACTTTTTTTTTTTCCAAGTGCTCAACTACAAGAACACATGACAGTGTTGTATCACGTTTCCTTCACTGTGTCAGCGTTCTTGAGCGCTGCACGAGCGATTTATCGCCAACTAGCCCATAAGACACCTGCACTTGAAAGAAGTGAGTGAAGGAGTACTGTGAACTTGTACTGAACTAGATTTCACACGCCGAATCGAAGAGTGCACTTTCAACTAAACGGATGGCATGGCTGAAGATGTACGCGTATTTCCCATTGTTCGGCTACTAGTGTCTTTCGCTTTCGCAAGTTATCTTTGCCGCTGGAAACAGCGCAGAGCTCGCCCGTTAAACCCGAGTCCCGAGACCACATAATTCACACACGAAACACGCCGCGGTTCACCACCTGAAGTTCCACACGGTTCATTTACACCACACCACACACAGCACGAAGTCAGGAGAGCCATATTTCAAATCACAGCAGCGCAAAACGTAACTGAAATTTCATTTCCTTCGGCAGAGTTTCTCAGCTGGGCTCGTTCACCGCCGGTCGAACTCGACGGACGCGCTAGGCCTACGCGTAATGTAAAGAACATCGGCGGTAGACGAGTGCTGATTATCCAGACTTCGCACTTCGAAAGCAAGTTTCCATTCGTTTCGAGCACAAGAAAATATACATACAACAAGCACAGGCGTTGCCGCAATCGTCTGCAATCGTGATTAGGTTGGATGTTTTAGCAGACGATCGCACTGAGATCGGCGGAATCCAGCGGGCCGGCAGGTTGGGTTCGGCGGCGTCGTTCGAACGCGGCACGAATTCTCGTCGCACTTCCACCACCCACGGTCGTGGGTCGTGTCGGCCTAGTATCACAACACTGTCTTTCAGAAACACTGTCGCGCGCGTCGAGCGTCCGAGGCACTCGGACGATCGTTGGTGTCGGCGCCTTCGCATCGGCGGCCATCATCAGGCGTAGCAGCCAGAGGCTTCGCGGACTCTGATTGGTGGACGCCGGCGACGGTTTGCAGGCTCTGATTGGTGGACGCCGGCGTCGCGTCGGCTCGCGCCGCTGGTTTTCTAGCATCAGCAGCTGGCAAAATCTCCGCGCGCCGGCACGCGCCACCCCGTTCGCGACTGACGCTTTTGACGCATTTGACGCATTTGCGCGTGCCGGCGCGTGGTGAAGCGTGCCTGTGGTTGGGCCTTTAGACGTCTCCGTTTTCTCAACCACCATAATGAGCCCTTTGACGTTCTGCATGATGGCCTGTTCCCTTTGCTTACGGGCTGCGGTGTGGCGTCTTTCTCGAATTTGCGCTGCGCTAAATACTTCGCTCGTTTGCGCCGTCTGAAAATTTTTTTCCTCGCCAGACGGTCACTGAATGTGCCTCTGCTATCCCCGAGTGTCATTTTCCTGCTCTGCTTGGCCGCCATGTCAGTCTCCTCTCCTTTGGGCGGTTCAGGACTGTCGCTCAAATGCGGAAGTACAAGGGAGTTTTTCAGCGCCTCCTTGACCTTTTTAGGGCTGCTGAAACAAGCCTTGGCTCCGCAAGGAACGGCCTCCGGAAGAGCCACTGTTTCCACTTTCGTGGCGCAATCGTTCTCTTCTACCGCGATTTCCTGAGCCGTGTTACGCGGGAGAGCTTGGACCGTAGGGTCGCCAAAACTCAGACCCTTTTTCTTTAGCAGCATCTCTGAGCGATTTGAAAACAAGTAGGGATAATGTTTGGACAGATTTTGTGATACTGCGGCTTCAGTCCTCAATAGTCCGAACGGCCCCTCAATATTCACGTTGGCTATGTGCAAGCAGACACTATTTTCCTCAACTACCTGCCGGATCCATGCACATTCCCCGGTGAAATCCTCAGGTTTCACATACGCGGGGTGGACAATGTCCATTGTCGCAGCTGAGTCCCTAAGTACCTTACATGGCGTTCCGTTCACTGCGAGGTCGCGAAGGTAGGGTTCTAAGAGCGCCAAGTTGTCGCCGTCATTCATGAAAGAAAAAACAATTCTAGGCTTTCTACAGCCGATCGCAAGGTGTCCAGGCTCCTGGCAACGGAAACAGACGACCGGTTTTCTAGCCTCAAACGCCTTTTTTGTTTTTCTTTCGTCTTTCATTGTGGTTTCATTCTCTCCGGAATTATCTGTCGGCACGTCTTTGGTCCCACTTTCAGCTTTCCCTTTGTGAAAGGGGCGCTTATTTTCCTCTTTGCCGAATTTAGTCAACAGCCTGACGCGTGTTTTCTCGGATTCGCGACGTGCGGCGAATTCATCTGCTAGCACTGCAGCACGTTCTAAGTCCTCTTAGCCCAACCTATCTTGAATCCACAGGCGCATCTCTTCGCTCAAGGACCCATAGAATTGCTCCATGCAGATTAGATCAACAACCTTGTCGTGACAACCGAACGCGTCTTCACCTTTTAGCCACTCAATTAAATTGACTTTCAGTTTATAACTGAAATCCTGAAAAGACTCGCCCGGTGTCCTAACTGCCTCCCGAAAACGGCGGCGGAAAGCCTCCTCTGAGAGCCGATATTTTCTTAGCAGCGCAGCTTTTACTTCCTGATAATCCTCTGACTCGTCCTTCGTTAGCCTTGCAATTATTTCGGTTGCTTCGCCAGGAAGAACGGTCAGAATCTGTTGCGGCCAACTCTCTAGTGCCAACCCGTTTCTCTCGCAGGTTCGTTCAAAAGTAACGAGAAACAATCCCATGTCATCGTTAACCTTATACGACGGCATGAGATCCCTTATTTTCACTCGTGCTTCACCTGAATGCCTTTCATCTATTGAGTGGTTATTTGCTGATTGCCTGGCCAGATCCCGCTGCACGTCTAGTTCTTTTAGCTTTAGTTCATGAGCTCTCTGTTCCTCTCGTTCCTTTCTCTCTGCAGCTTCCCTTTGTTCAGCTTTCTCAGCTCTTTGCCTTTCCTCTGCAGCGTTTTGCTCAGCTTTCTCAGCTCGTTTCTCTATCTCTTCCCATGCTTCTGAAATTTCGTCCTCAAGAGCCCCGCACTTCTCAATCGCCTCAATAAGCTGCGGCTTTCTCTGACTTTTCCCGACCTCAATTCCCAGCTCTTCACAAAGTAATAACAACTCTGGCTTTTTCCGTTTGCCCAAATCCATGGTCAATCCCGAACGAGGACTTTCTTACTCTACTGTGACGTGAGGAAGCTTTCAACAGGAGCCTGCACGTACAGAAACTAATTCACCGTTTTAGAAAACACACAAGCTAAAACCTGGCAAATTCTCAAAGAAAGTCAAGCGCTCACCATTCTGCTGAAGCCAGGACGATGGTGGAGTATCCCATTGCTGCCAACCAGCTCATCTAATCTCGACCGGGTGAGGTGGGTCGTCACCGCAGGAATCAGGAGACGACGATGAAGGCGGGCATCGTGATGATGAAAAATAGAAAAGATTGTATTCACTTCATTGGTACATGGTTTTGACTCTATCCGAGTCTCGAGCGGTTCTGATTAACACGGGGGCCAGGACGGCCTTAAATCCCCTCGTGGTGGCCGATGTTTCTTTCCTTCGGGGAAGTCCTCTCTCCGGTGGTCAAGTTGACGACCTCCTCTCCCTCGGGTCCTCCTTCTTGGTAGCTCGACGTTTTCGTCTGCTCCGTAGAGGTGAGACGCTTCCTCGAGGATGAAAGAGGTTTACATCGTCACGGGAAAGGCGCTCGGGCTTCTTTCCCACATTTGACAGGTGCAGTCCCAAGCCGATCATAACAACGGCCTCCGCGGCGGCGGCGCTTGCGGTTTCGCATTGCTCGAGGGGGCGGGGCACCGTTAAGTGCACGTGTGCCGGCCCGGTCGCTGGGCTGCTTCCTTGGAGCCACAGCTGACTCCTTCAGCTGGTTGTCTCTTGCCTCCTTGCCTGTGGCAGGCTTGCCTCTGTGCCAGGGTGGGGGAGGGGCGGCTTGCATGGAGGGGGTAGAGGGGGGAACGCATCCTCGACCAGGGGGGCGAGAGTACCAAGCACACATTGCAGTAGAGTAGCAGTCTAGGTCAGTTGGTACATACTGAATAGTAAAAACCAGTCAAAAGACGAAGGACAGAGAAGAGACGTGGCACACACGACGACTGGACTAACTGTGCTTTATTGAAAAACCCCGTCTCTCAGGAAAACCCGGCGAGCATGCGCAGCTCAAAAGCCGACACCCACACACAAACAAAGGTGATTGCAAAACGCCACGTATAGCTAACGCCGGAGGCGAGAGCAAAAAAGGGCTGACCCAACGGCGGCTGAACGGAATAGACTTGAAGTGACGCCCTATGTTCATGGGGTCTCCCACAACGTCAAGAAAGTTGCTGCGAGGCAGGGCGTTAACGTTGTTTTATAGCGATAGCAATTATATGGACACTTCAATCGGATTTCTGCCGTCGGCGTCGCCGTCGCCGTGAGGTTCCCTATAGATAAAATCTTCGCCGCGCGCCGTATGCCCGAGCGGAAGCGTGCGGGGACGCGCGCTATCACGGAGAGCGAACGCACTCAATCTCCCACGCGCAAGCAACGAAGCGGGAAGCCAGCGCCGGAGGGACCGGGGGGGGGCGCATTTCTACTCTGCCAACAACCGCGCTCGTCGCTCGACCACACCGTCTCTTATGTCTTCCACGCGCAAGCAAGGAAGCGGGACGCCAGCGCCGTAGGGAGCGGGGGGCGCATTTCTACTCTGCCAACAACCGCACTCGCCGCACCGTCTCTTATCTCCACACGGCTCTGACCTTTATGCACTGTGCATTCGCCGCTCAGTTTCTGTTGAAGCGATAGACCGCACGTACCTTCGCCCGCTGCAGCGTATGGGCTAGCTGCGAGCGTTTTGACAGTCGTTGTCTGCAGTCATTCAGTGTGATCAGGGCCGCAATTCTGTAGCGATGCCTTTGAAGTAATAATGCCTTTTCGCGCTTATCGCCCTTTGTCAGTGGTCATAGCGACGGTCCGCTCACGATATCAACGTTGATAACGTGTTTCATGACAACGGTTACATTCCTTGTGCTACACGTGTGGTGTATGAGCTTCCGCTGATTTGTGAAAAAGTTTACATCGGTCAAACAGGCCGGTGTATTAATGAGAGGCTGCGAGAACACTACAATTCTTGGAATACCTCTGATGGAGCAAACTGCCTCGCCATTGTCGGGAATGCGGTTGCGTCCCGCTTTTTTCCAATGTTAAAATCCTTGGTAGGGGCAAGGGCAAGACGGAGCGTGAAATTCTCGAAGCTTACCATATCAATTTGCAAGGGGATAATTGCATCAGTTCTACCTCTCTCTCACTGATGCAGAAGGAACTTAGTTTTCTATCGCACTGGCGTTAGCTATACGTGGCGTTTTGCAATCACCTTTGTTTGTGTGTATGTGTCGGCTTTTGAGCTGCGCATGCTCGCCGGGTTTTCCTGAGAGACGGGGTTTTTCAATAAAGCACAGTTGTTAGTCCAGTCGTCGTGTGTGCCACGTCTCTTCTCTGTCCTTCATCTTTTGACTGGTTTTTACTATACATAGTTTGCACGTGCGTCACTTCCGCACCGGTCCGCGAGCCTGTCCGCCATCTTTAGGCACCTGCGCGCCTGCGGAAGCGTGCTGGAGCAGGCTGCGCGCGCTGACGCTTTGTTGATCCGAAGTTCTTTCTCGCGTCGTGATCATGCCAATCTCGCATTTTCGGTTGCTGCACAGGAAGTACCACTGCCGCGAAGCCGAGCTACGCAGAACGGGCGTAGGTCCGCACCAAAAGTAATAACATGGCAGTGCGAACGCACAAGAATGCTGCCGGAGAAACGTCCATGCCTGTGGCTTTCCCGGATAAATCGGAAGGACCTGAACAACGTGCGTGTCATCACTTTGTTTCGGGCGAGTATATAACACGCCGAAACACTGCACATCACGCATGATCGTAAAAGGGCGGCAGCGAAATCCCCTGTACTGGTTGGTGACTGCCTGCTCGCACACGCATGGTCGCTTTTACCGCTCTGAAAAACGCCCGTGTACGTGTGTTGTAGTGCACGTTAATGAACGCCAGGCGGTCAAAATTATCCCGGAACCCTCCACGGCCGCGTGTTTCATAATTAGATCGTGATTTTAGCACGGAAAACCCGATTTTTTTAACGGCCTGCAAACTGCTTCACACCGTCATTTCTTGGTATGTCTGCTTCGCTTAGCGATATGCTAAGCAATATTTGAATGTCTGCATGCTTTCAATATAATGGGCTACTTCTATTTAACGCAACAAAGTTCACATGCACGGACAGGCACCGAACTGTAAACCAAAACTCGCAGAAAGAAGCGAACACACGTTTTGAAGCTTGGGGAAAAAGTGCATATAGGTGAACCTTTGTGGCAAGAAAGCTGTCCCTGAATGGAGCAGCACAAAAAATACTGAAATAATTTTCTCTGCCGCACGCCAAGGAACATATGCTTTCATTGACTCACCTCGCCGAGGACGATGGTAAGACCCGACGACAGGCGCTTCGCTGCAACCTACCTCACCCAACCACTCGTGAATTGTGCGCCTTCAGCGATTTGTAAGCCTTTATTTCGTTCAGCGTCACGTAGCTTGTGGACGGGACAAGATAAAAAATATCACAGTTTCGCCCTAAGGGCGAAGCAATGAATGCGATAGCAACACAGCAATGTCATACGAAGTAAGGTGAGCGGCTTTGGTAGCAATATGAATGGTAGTAAACATGACCTGATTAAGTAAGCAGGTGTGCTGCGGCGTAAGTAGACCGACATGAAGAGAGACTCGATGACCACGAGAAGGCGCGTGTGAAACGGTGGTGTTGATGAGAAGCGCTTCCCGTGGGCAGCGCGTGCGAAGGGACACACCTGTAGCGCTGCACTGCCGATCCGGGCAGCATTGCATGTGTAGCGTGCGTTGGAAAATGTGGCCCGACTTTTACTAACTGGATGAACAAGCGTGGTGTGAGCGCGCACAAACAAACATGAATAGATCACACTGAATGACTGCAGACAACGACCGCCAAAACTGGCAGCAAGCGGATACGCCGCAGCGGCGAAGGTACGTGCGGTCTATCGCTTCAACGGAAGACCTGAGAACAAATATAAAAACATGAGCAAATCTAATAGCGATCATGTGACCACTTACAGCAACGACTGCAGCTATTCTGGACGTAACGAGTCGTAAAGTGATCGAACATATTCCCGATCGGCTTTCAGCTTTCCCACTCGTTGCTGACTTGCGCCCAACAACTGGTCCGAAGTCGCGATAAAGGGGCTTCCTTGCCAAAGAAGCTTCAGACGGCCCCACACGTTTTCTATCACATTCAGGTCCGCTCCTTTCGGAGGCCATTCCAGTAGACTGCATGTGCTGCTCCGCCTGGAACTCCTTGACAGCCCGCGCCGTCTGTATCGGTGACCGGTCCTGTTGGAACAGGTAATCACCGTCTGGGAATAAACTGCTCGCATATGGCAACAGCACATTGTTCAAAATGTTGCAGTATTGTTCCGAGGAATACGGTCCACGTATACTTGCAGGGGCCCTAAACCATATCTTGAAACAGCACCCCACACGTTCACACTCGATCTCCCACGGCAGAAACACCTTGCACGTTGTCCGGGTCGTTCCTGCGTGGCATTGTGACGTTAACTAAAACAATTGCTTTTCAAAAGCAGGAAGTTTGCCTCACCGTGTGCCTGGTAGGCTCCAAACACGCAATCTTGGTCTTGTCGCGTCGAAAACGTCTACTCATCCAAAAGATGACGCGACCACACTCTTCTGATGTCCTGCTTCGTGCAGCTCAGCGAACTGCCGTCGTGCGTCCTTGTTTGCCGCCGTTAGTAGTGGCTTCTGCGCTGCGACGCGAACTGCGAAGGCCCGCAGTACGCAGGTGACGTCGAACAGTGGTGTCCGAAACGTCCAAATCCAAGTCCTCGCGTATTGCTGGGGCTGGCAAGAAGGGTTACGAACAGCAGCTGCAACTATGAGGGCGTCTTCATCGTCTGTGGTAGCTTTAGGGCGGGGCGCGCGGGGTGCATCCTGAATGCGACCTTCATACTTGTAGGCTGAATTATCCTGTTCACAGTCTTCAGGGGCCTATTAACTAAAGCGCCTACGTGCGGTCTATCGCTTCAACGGAAACTGAGCGGCGAATGCACGGCGCATAAAGGTCAGAGCCGTGTCGTGTGGAGATAAGAGACGGTGCGAGCGAGCGACGAGCGCGGTTGTTGGCAGAGTGGAAGTGCGCCCCCGCTCCCTCCGGCGCTGGCTTTCCCGCTTCCTTGCTTGCGCGTGGGAGATTGAGTGCGTTCGCTCTCCGTGATAGCGCGCGTCCCCGCACGCTTCCGCTCGGGCATACCGCACTCGGCGAAGATTTTATCTATAGGGAACCTCACGGCGACGGCAGAAATCCGGTTGAAGTGTCCATATAATTGCTATCGCAATAATAATATCCACGTACGTCGTGGCCGGGAGCACCTCGGGGTCTGAACTGGTACCCACGCCAACGTGCAGCTAGTATGGGTCCACGCCGTCGCACATTCCGACCTTTTCTTCGTAGCGAGCCCGCGTCGGCCCTACAAGGTCGTCCATGTAGGAAGGGAAAAATTCAGGGCTCCTGATTTTTGCCATCGCAAAGCTTTCACAACAACAAACATGCGGCGCCGACACGTAGAAGCGAACGCCTAACACAAGCGCAGCGGGCCAGCAGCTATAGTAGCGAGGTGCGTAGCGATGGCGGACGGTTGGGGCAGGCAGCGGATATGACGTCACGTGCAAACTATGTATTCACCAAGCACACAGCTGGGGCGCGCCGTTTCCGCCGGGGAAGGCAGCTGTCCGACCAGTTTCCCTCTCTCCGGTAGAGCAGTGTCAACCTGGTCCGCCGGGGGGGGGGGGGGGAAGTCGCAGGGGAGATTTCTCTCTCGCCGGGAGCTTGTGCGCCACGTGCTCTGAAAGTTGTTAACTCTCTACCGGTTTCTCTCCCTCCGGCAGCTTGGGTGCCCCGTGATGTGCGGGGGGGGGGGGGGGGTCGCTCTCTCCAAGTGTTTTGTGTTTAACGGCTGTACGCACGTGCTCTGTGACTAGTGGTAGGCCTGACTTTTTTTTTTCGGCTGTGCGCACGTGATATTTGGACAGTTTTTTTTTAACGCCTGTACCCCCGTGTTTTGCGGCTAGTGTTCCGACTGACTTTTTTTCTCTATCTCTCTCTCCGGAGTGTTTTGCACTACCGGCTGTGCCAACGCGGTTGTGCGGCTATAGCCGCTGCGGACAGTGATTGTCGGACGTCGACGCACTTCGCGATGCAATGCGTGAAGGACCACGTCAATTCATGCGCTGGTGTTGAAGTCCTTCGTTCCAACATCACGAATGTCGATGACGCTTCTCGATAGATTCTATTCTCCAAGATTTATCTCTAATTCATGCCCAATAATTCTGTGCTCCTAACTCCTTGTGTGTATATTGTGTAAAGCGGAAACTGTATAAATTGAAAACTGTATGCCATGGTTGTGTCCTTATTTCGGTGGAGAATTGCCCACAGCTTTTTAGATATGGTAATGTTTGTGTAGTATGTACCGCAACAAATTAAATGTTTCCCTCTCCTGCTTGGTTTTGACGTGATGTAGTGGTCGCAGAAAACATTGTCTAATTGCGACAGTATATACCCTCTGAACAATCCGCAGGCCAGAAGCAAGCTATACATGGAACGTTATGAATAAGGGTGGAGACCAAATGATTTAGAAGGGATGCTTTATTGATGACACGTATTATCTACTAAAGTGTTCCGATAATGCAGTTTCAGCCAGTATATTAAAAAAAAGTGTCCCCAGTCAGTGTCCACCATTTCGAATTGCTGTGCTTTAGAAATTCACATAAAGCAGTGCTCTTAAATTACAGTTTTTAGCTTGCACCATTTCCAATGCTATTAATGGCAGTTCGCCTTTAAAAATTTTTAGCCCCGTTGTAGAATAATGGGAATTGCTTTTTGCAAAGCACTTTTTAAACAGTATTTAACATGCACACCACTTACGTCCTAAAACTGACATTGTGCATCTGGAACTCCAAAGTATCTTACATTAAGGATATCGCGACATGGAGAAAACCAGAAAAACAAAATAAAACCCGAGAGAGTTCTTTTCAACGTGAAGAAATTGGCACATACCTGCAACATTTATTGAGAGAACTTCGTAACATCGAAACAAAATAGGCTCTTTCTAGGACTGTTTATTACGTTTTGTGCAAAAGCACCTAGAGGTTAAAACAATATCCAGTGCTTTGATGCCGTGTCGATGTCGAATTTCTTTGATAGGACGTAAGCTGCAGAATAATCGCAAGGGTGCTTTGCTTCACTTTGAGGGCGTCGCGCTACTTGTCATTAGCAGTAGTGGTGGAATACGACATCTCATTCTCACAGGTTCCGATCTTGTCGGGATGGATTTCACGCATCGATCCTCGCCGCGTAAGCTCCTGCACCGGCGTACACAGGTGTCAATTATATCGGTCGGTAGGGCACGAGGGCACTTTGGTGGTTGGGACGGAAAGTCTCGCTCTAGAAAACGTGAGGGCGTCGAAGCGCGAAGCCCAGCCACGACGCGCAACAAGAGACGCGAAGGGCGCTGGTGATGAGAGCGCTTGCTAGGCTTGACACCGCGGCGGCGTCCCCACAGCCGGCAGCCAATAGCATAAACAGTCCGAATATCGCATGCGAACACAGCCGGAGAAAAAAAAAGTCAGGCCTAGCACTAGCCGCAGAACACGTGCGTACAGCCGTTGAAAACAAAACACTTGGAGCGAGCGAGGAAAAAAAAAAAAGAAAGTCCGAACATCCACGTGCGCACAGCCGGAGGAAAAAAAAAAAGACAGGCGTGACACTTGTGCGCGCTTTGTCTCCGTAGTTTTCCCTTCATTGCCACAAAAAGTTGTCCGCGAGTATAGCAGCAGAACACGTCCGTACAGCGGTTAAAAACAACACACTTGGAGAAAACAGTCCGATCAGTCCGAACGCAACACGTTGGAACAGCCATGGCCTCTCGATCGAGCGGCCGCGGCACAGCCGTGGCTAGAGTGACCGCCGTGGCGCTGGGGAAGAAGAACCAGTAGGTTATAACACAGATATTCAAAGCAGAGGGGTGAACCAGAAGCTGATGTAGGCAGAAAATGGAACAACTTCTTAAACTGTAGAAGGGAAGCATCCAATTTGATCAATGAGAAGATCAGAAGAAAGGGGAGCCAATGGTTGTCAGAAGTAAACAAAAAGGATAGAAAAGCAGCGAAGAAATTTTGGAAACATCTCAACTCCTTGAGTAATAAGACTAGCCTAGAGCAGAGGTTTATAGTTACAGCTCAAGGTGTTCGACTAGAGGGAGATGAGGCAATGGAACATATAAGAACAATGATGACAGAAAAATTTAAAGAACGAAACATAGCATGTGCTCAATCAGGTGAGGATGGACTAGTCAGTGCAGTGGCTCCACTGGCACAAAGCGAGTGGGAAAGGGCAGAGAAGAGGGTTCCTAGTAGCACGTCGACAGGTCCTGATGGCATCCCAATTATGTTGATAAAGACATTGGGCCCAAAATCTAAGAAAGCATTAAGAGAGGCAGTGAGCAAAATGATAATGGACGGTAAAGCCCCTGACGGGTGGAGACTGAGCAGGATGAGCATGATATATAAGGGAAAGGGGGACAAAGCCGACATAAACAACTACCGTCCCATAACAGTGACGTCAGTGGTTTACAGGGTGGTGATGCAGATTATAAAGGACAGACTGCAGGCATGGGTGGAGAGCGAGGAGGTGCTGGGGGAACTACAAAATGGGTTCCGAAAACAAAGAAGGTTAGAAGATAATCTGTTCTCATTGACACAGTGTATTGAAATAGCAGAAAAGGAACACAGGCCCCTATGGCTTGCCTTTCTGGATATCAAGGGAGCCTATGACAGTGTAATCCAAAAGGATTTGTGGGACATACTGGGCACTCTAGAGGTGGAAGATGGAGTAAGAAATCTTTTAAAAGATATCTATAAAAGTAACAGGGTGCTTATAAAATGGGAAAACAAGGTATCTGGGCCTATAGAGATACAGCAGGGGCTTAGGCAGGGGTGCCCTCTGTCACCTCTGTTGTTCATGCTGTATTTACAAGGATTAGAGAAAAAATTAGAGAGGAGCGGACTTGGCTTCAACCTTTCCTATTTCAAGCAGGGAGAATGGATTAAACAGTCATTACCAGGACTGATGTATGCAGATGACATTGTACTTATGGCTAACAGCAAGGAAGACTTGCAGAGATTAATGGACATCTGTGGTAAAGAGGGAGATAGCTTAGGTTTGAAGTTTAGTAAAGAAAAATCGGCAGTCATGACTTTTAATGATAATCAGGGCAGCGAGCATAGGATACAGGAGCTTACGCTGGAGGTGGTGGATAAGTACAAATATCTTGGAGTGTGGATAAACAATGGGGCTGAGTACCTAACGGAACATGAAAAATATGTGACGGCTAAAGGTAGCAGAAATGCAGCTGTGATGAAAAATAGGGCACTGTGGAATTACAATAGGTACGAAGTGGTGAGAGGGATTTGGAAAGGGGTGATGGTCCCTAGTTTGACTTTCGGCAATGCGGTCCTGTGCATGAGATCAGAGGTTCGAGCAAGGTTGGAAGTTAAGCAGCGAGGGGTAGGTAGACTGGCTCTGGGAGCACACGGAAATACACCAAATCAGGGGGTACAGGGTGACATGGGATGGACGTCATTCGAGGGCAGGGAAGCCAGCAGCAAGATAGAATTTGAGGACCGATTGAGAGAGATGGCAGAAAAGCGGTGGGCAAGGAGAGTTTTCAGTTATTTGTACATGAGGAATGTTGATACAAAATGGAGGAAGCTGACCAGAAAACTGTCAATCAAATATTTGGACTGCAGGAGGGGTGCAAACCAGGAAACAGCGGTTAAGAAAAAGGTTGGGGAAACAGAGAGGGGTCTGTGGAAAACAGGGATGCAGACGAAATCAGCACTGGGCACATACCGAACTTTCAAGCAAGAAATTGCCAAGGAAAATATCTACGATAATTCTAGGGGAAGCTCTTTGTTGTTTGAAGCCAGGACGGGAGTATTGCGGACTAAGATGTACCGAGTCAAGTACCAAGGTATAGACACGTTGTGCTGTGCGTGTGGAGAAGAAGAGGAAACGGCTGAACACCTCATACTTTTCTGTAAGGGGCTTAACCCTACAGTGCAAGGCAACGGGGCTGATTTTTTCAAAGCATTGGGGTTTAGGGACAGTGAAGGCAAAATAGACTTTAAGCGGGTAGAAATAACCAAACAGAGGTTATCTGATTGGTGGATAAAATTAAGGCAGGGGTGAAATTTCACCCACCACAAAGTACAAATTATGTTAATAGCCATGGCTAGGTGGCGTATGCCACCGCCCGATTTAAAGGGTTCAGCCTCATCCATCCATCCATCCATCCATCCATCCATCCATCCATCCATCCATCCATCCATCCATCCAGGCGATAAAGCACTGAGAACGAGAGTCGTCGCTTGGCGCCGTTGCTAGGAGTGACATCACAGCGTCCCGCAGGCGTGTAAGCCAATAGCGTGGCTCTGCGGTTGCCATGCGTTGTACCTACTGGATATTCTAAATATGCATCCCGGGTAGAGTGTACTAGAATACTTGGGTAGTGGAAAGAGCGGCGGGCAGCGCGTGAGGCACTTGATGTTAACGCTACCAGGTGGCGCCAGCGGCTCCTAACCGAGCACCAGCAAGCGCTCGAAAGCGGTCAGGCAGCCGCAAGCACGGAAGTTTTCTTTTATTATTACTGCAGTTATGCATAGTACTCGCGCTGCAAATGTCATTGCTAGCTTATGAGCGAATTATTCAAAGCAATATGACTTCACAGCAGGGCCAAGCTTTCGTCAGATTGCCTCCGCTGAGGGGACGGCGCCAATTAAGGCACGAAGTGCGTGAATTAAGCTTCGCGCTTACAGTAACAAGTCGTCTTAGTAGATCTTGCGTGGAACGGCGACGTCTGCGTCAATTTACTGGCGTGTTAATACGAAAAGCCACTGTGAGATGCATACATCACGTCCCGAGTGCACGCTCCGGGCACTTCGTACTCCCGCCAGTTCTCTTATCACAGGCACGCGCCTTTGCGGCACTAACAGACAGCAATTCCAGGTGTTCTGCGCGTTTCTTTTTTTTATATTTTGGAGTAAAATTTAAATTAAATCGCGATCTCATTATGAGACACGCCGTAGTGGGGACTCCGGGTTAATTTAGACCACCTGGGGTTCCTTAACGTGCACTCAATGAACGGTACAAGGGTGCTTTTGCATTTCGCCCCCATCGAATTGCGGCCGCCACGGCCGGTATTCGATCCCGCAACAGCGGGCTTAGCAGCGCAGCACCAAAGCCCCTACGCTACCACGGCGGCGTAATGTTTTGTCCATGGAGTGGCAAATCTCTCCTCTTTTGTTACGGTTTTCTCTTGTTCCTCAAACAAAATTGAAGAAAAAAAAACATTTTTTACAGACCAACTGTTTATTTAAATCCGTTGGTTCAAGACATGTGCAGCAGGTATAATCACAACACAATTTGTTCAAAGCTGGTGTGCGTAAACTGTGCACACGAAAGCTTAAAGAAACGGAGTAAGGTTCCCTGAAAACCAAGCAAGCACGCTCATGTGCAGCGGCTTAGCTTTAGGTAGTTAGAAATTTCCAGTTTCTCGCACCCGGCGCGGTTAAAAGCCCTTACAATGAAGTGCAGACGGGTAGTCGCAAACCGCCGACGTTTCCGAGTGTGGCCTAATTGTCTTTGCGGTGCAAATTCCTATTCCACTGATTTCGTTGGGCTTCGTCTTTCGGGGCTTTAAACAACGACAACGTCCGTTTATTTAGCTCACGAAATCCGGGGTACCGGCTCTTGCATCCTCATCTCATCTCCCAATTGTTGGCTCATACCCACTACAGGGGATTGGCCGAGAATCAGGTGATTTCAACTATGTTTATTAGAATTTAAACAAAAACTAAATTTGTATAGCAGAAATTAGAAAAATATC
The DNA here is from genome assembly GCF_013339745.2 of Dermacentor silvarum. NCBI lineage: Eukaryota > Metazoa > Arthropoda > Arachnida > Ixodida > Ixodidae > Dermacentor > Dermacentor silvarum. The sequence goes on along the minus strand of NC_051157.2, from coordinate 193,732,493 downwards.
ATAAAGAATTTTATGATAAAATAATTTGACATAAAAAAGGTAAATAATAGGAATAATTCATAATTCTAGAAATCCAGCAAGGTACTCTTTTTGTGCCTCTTATGAAATTGTAAACTCCAAGAAAAGCATCCTTGTGGCTGTGTCCCAGTGAAGTCACCCCAAAAGAGAGAGAATCGTTGGCGAGGTTAGTCATTCCAAATGGAATTTCTAAGTGTTTTATCAGTCTTAAAATTCGGTGGCACAACAGAATAACTTCTTGTTGTACGAGTTGGTGTTTACGGTAGCGCTCGTCTTTCCTTTCCTCTCGTCTTTCACTGTTGTCTTTTATTTCGAGTTTTGCGCTACTAAGTATCATGTTCGGTGGCACAAGAGGAAAAAGAAATAAGTGATCAATGGATTCAGGTGCATTGCAAAAAGAACATAGAGGTGACACAGCGAGACCAGACCTGTGTAAGTAAAAATTTAGAGGCGGTATACGGCATCTCAATTTTGTAAAGGAAACTTACACCGATTATTGTTCTACGGTAAACAAAGATAGTGGAAATCAGAAGAAGGCGTTAAAATAGATTTCGCGGAATTTTGCGATAGCGCAAGAAAATCTAACGTGTCGGAAACGCGGTAAAAAAGAAGAAACGTCGTCCGCAGCCTCACTGACAGCCGCTACTGCGGCCGCGATCTCCTCGGTTTTTTGACGCCAGCGCCACGCGCGGCGGTTACAGAAGTGGCAACAGCTCTCCCATAGGCCGCGCCGCGTGCTCTTTCCACTACCCAAGGTATTCTAGTACACTGTATCCCGGGGGTACAGTGTACTAGAATACCTTGGGTAGTGGAAAGAGCGGCGGGCAGCGCGTGAGGCGCTTGGTGTTAACACTACCAGGTGGCGCCAGCGGCTCCTGACCGAGCACCGGCAAGCGACCGAAAGCTGTCAGGCAGGCGCAAGCGCGGAAGTTTCATTTCATTATTACTGCAGGTATGCGTAGTACTCGCGCTGAAAATGCTTTTTCTAGCTTATGAGCGAATTAGTCAAAGCAATATGACTTCAGCAGGGCCAAGCGTTTGTCACATTACCTCAGCTAAGCAGACGACCAAGGCACGAAGTGCGTGAAGCTTCGCGTTTACTTCAGTAACCAGTCGTCCTAGGAGATCTTGCATTGAACGGCGACGTCTGCGTCATTTTACTGTCGTGTTAGTTCGAGCAGCCCCTGTGACATGGAAACGGCACGTTCCGAGTGCACGCTCCGGGCCTTTGTACTCCCGCCGGTTGTCTTCTCACAGGCATGCGCCTCTGCGGCACTCAGACATCATCGCCAATAATGTCGTGAAAACGTCGGAATTGTTCCAATGTTGAGTGCAGCTATTATGTGTTACTGATCTAATGTCAATGCCAGGTGTTCTGTGCGTTCTTTTTGAATGTTTTGGAGTACATTTTCTATTAAATTCTGTGGTTTTACGTGCCAAAACCACGATCTGATTCTGAGGCACGCCGTAGTGGGAGACTCCGGAAATTTAGACCACCTGGGGTTCTTCAACGTGTACCTAAATCTAAGTACACGGGGGTTTTCGCATTTCGCCCCCATCGAAATGCGGCCGCCGTGGCCGGGATTCGATCCCGCAACTTCGGAATTAGCGCAACGTCAAAGGCACCAAGGCGGGTAATGTTTTGCAGTACCTGGCCCCAGGGGTGGCCAACCTCTTTTTTGTTACGATTTTATTTTGTTTCTCAAGCACACAAGACGAAGCTATCATTTCATTTAATACTGAAGCAGGTAAATACAAAATTGGAAGAAACTAAATTTTTTACAGACCAAATGTTTATTTAACATCATTCGTTCAAGACACGTGCATCAGGTATAATCACAACACAATTTGTTCAAAGCTAGTATACGTAAACTCTTCACATGAAAGTGCAATGTAACGGAATAAGGTTCCCTGAAAAACAAGAAAACACGCTCATGTGCAGCGGCTTAGCTTTAAGTAGTTGGCAGTTTCCCGTTTCTGGCACCTGGCGCCATTAAGAGCCCTCACAAAAAAGTGCAGACGGGTAGTCACATAGAAGGCAACCATTTGCACTGTCAGCGACTCGGAATGATTAATACATCCGATGCTCTCTTGCTGCTTTTTCTTTATCAGATTAAGAATGTCCATGACACTGTCATGATGAAGCTCCTGTAAGCTGAAGCAACTGGTGAAGAGATCTTCCAGTTTACAGATGAACCGGAACAGGCGTCCATGAGGGTATAGAAGACCACCTTTGTCCTTCAGCCTTGTGTAATGAGCAGCACCCAACAACTCTACACTCTCCTTGCTTGTAAGGAGCAATGTGTGGCACTCTTCACAGTTTGTTTTGAGAACAAACTTCCTTGCTACATATCCACAAATGTAAAAAATTTGTCTTGCATCACTCTTTGCAACAACACATGGGCCATGGTATAGAACAACATTACTGAGGTCTTTGATTTGTTGCTCTGCACCAGTTAAGTCGCCATCTTCAATCGGCTTTTCAATGATGTCCTGCCTGCACTGCTTACTAGGGCCTGCTCCATCTGGCTTCAGGAGGGATGTCAACACACCTGGCTGCGCATTCCCATTTGACACAGACTTGGCTAGCCCATAAAAGCTTAGGCAGCTAACTGTTATTAGGAACTGTTGTGGTGTGGGATGACTGTTGCACCCCGATGACTGTCTTGCGATTCCGAAGAGGTTTTCGACAGGGTCTTGACTTAGCTTTGATGTCATTATATCATCATCATCATCATCATCAGCCTATATTTATGTCCACTGCAGGACGAAGGCCTCTCCCTGCGATCTCCAATTACCCCTGTCTTGCGCTAGCGTATTCCAACTTGCGCCTGCGAATTTCCTAACCTCATCATCCCACCTGACTTTCTGCCGTCCTCGACTGCGCTTCCCTTCTCTTGGTATCCATTCTGTAACCCTAATGGTCCACCTGTTATCCATCCTACGCATTACATGGCCTGCCCAGCTCCATTTCTTCCGCTTAATGTCAACTAGAATGTCGTCTACCCCCGTTTGTTCTCTGATCCACACCGCTCTCTTCCTGTCTTTAACGTTACTCCTAAGATTTTTCTGTCATTATATACTTGTAGCCAACATGTTTTGACAAATAATCAAGTATCGATAAGACACTTGACACAGTGACTCGAAGCCCCACTGCTGTAGATGTGGACAGGAAGCCCCCTTGTCCCCCAGCATGCAGTTCCCACTCCGTGAGGTAGGCCAGGAAAGACAGCAGCTGGTCCTCAGCCACAGATCCAGGCCGCAGGGCTTTGGCAGGAAACCGGGATGTCATAATTTCTATCAAGTCTCGAATCATTCTGCAGTACAAAGTATGATAAAGACATATTTAAGACACTGAAGATAATAATTTGTTGTTACACTAACCAGCACTGTATTCTCTTTGACTGCAGTAAAAAAATTGTTTTCATGCTTATAAAGCAAGTTCATTGAGGAAAGGACTTACCCAAAAAATGTGAGCACTGGTTCTAGGCTTCCCCAGCTTGCTTCAAGCTCGGTCTTGTAGAGGCGGAGGCCATTGAGGACGGTATCGCCAAACAGCTGAAATGCGTAATTGACTCTCATTTTCTCAAAATTATTTGGGTTGGTGTGGCAGCTTCTGATCCGAGGCATGGCTTGAAGAGTAACATTACTTCCATCGAGCTTCAAAGCTTCTCGCATAAGCCGAATTGACACCTGTAATACACATAAAATTGCATGAAGTCGAGAGTATGACGGAAGCCGTCTGGTCGGGATGATGCATACTTAAAAGGAAGGGATCGAGACACCGACCAAAATTGTATATGTGTATATGACTACACATATGGCTCAATGCTGGTTGCTTCGAGCAATTAAGAAAAGAACAAAAGAGAAGGCCGGCTCTTACCTCGCCTGCTGGGGTGTTGAAGCTTGACTTCAGGAGTCCATTCCTAAGGCACTTCACCAGATGAGGGAAGTCGGACACAAAATGAAGTGAGCGGCTGGGATCCACAGGATGCTGCACCTTGCTCTTAGTAAACGGTGGAGTTGCCTGAATACCCATGAGTGTCCACTTCCTCCTATTCCATGCAGCGCCATCGCTGGTAATAAAATAAACAAACAGGCCTGCCTGTTCGGCAAGGATTACAGCCTCTGTCATGACTTTTGCCAGTAGATTTCCTTTGACGTTGCTGTGTGTAGCAAACACAGCGATAATTTGTGTCTAACTGCCAACAAAAGGCACAAAGACAGACCATCCCGTGGTCACACACTGAATGTTTGTCACTGTCTGGGGTAAAAGTGCCCAAATCAAGAAACCCATCAATGTGGCCACAAGGCGTCACGGAAAGGTTCTCTGAAAGTTTCATTTCATCGACCAGCAGTCCACCGTGTCGCTTGAAGACGTCCATTCAGCTCGTCTTCTCCTTTAATACACTGAAAACCTTTCTGCTAAATCCAAATCCTGTCCTGTATTCCTTAGTGTATTTGCGTAGGGTGGCTTTTGATAGCAGAACAAGGATCTGCTGCTTGCGCATATGTTCATACAGCTTTGGCCCTTTCATTTTCATAATGATGCATTCCAGCATCCACTCCTTTGAGTAAACGATACCTTTTATGCCTTTACGCTTTGCCGCTGCAAAAATGTGATGGGCTGCTTGCTTTTGCTTAGGCGGCAGGCTTTCTATTTTTGTTTTGAAAACTTCTTCAGTAATGCGAGTGTTCTTGGCCTGCATTCTGAGAATATGCTGCTGCAGCGTGCACACACGTGAGAGAAGGCGCTTTGTTCTTTGCCGGGAAAACTTCAGCAAATTTTGAAGGTTTCGTTTCACTGGCATATCTGCATCTTTACTCGGCATCTTCTTGCCTGGAGCCCTTTCCTGATGTAGCGACATGCTAGACAGGCAGTACCTGTAATGTAAAAGCACAGGAAGTGAAAGATGCTGCTTACAAAATCTGAGCACTATATACACTATGCTACATTATAGTTTCTGTAAATGAGTGGTAATGAAAGCCTTTGGTGGTGTAAGTAAAAGGCGCATCAGCTAAAAGAGAGCATAATACGAAGAATATGATTATTATTACTCATAATCAGCAAAACGTTTATCATTTTAGGATGATAAGCTTCGATGAAAGCATATTTTTACTAAGATCTACCTTGCTAATTAAAAATACTTTCATTGCAACCAATATTATTTCAACAACCAAATCTAGCTGCTTACCGTTGTTAGTACCAGTCCCAGTACACGACTTGCTAAACACAACATCATGTAAGAGGAGCACAGAAGCCTTCAGTCGGTTTGTAAGGTGCTCAGAGTAGTCGCTGATGTACTGCTGTCGGTCCATCGCTCCTTTGCAAAGAACGACAATGGCTGTTTGGTGAAGAACTTCTCGAGCTTCTACCACAGACTTGATCTCAACTTCCTTCGCTTCCTTGCCATGGAAATAAGGGCGAGCGAAGATGCTTTTCCTGTCGTCTGCAGTAAACAACAGCAGCTTCTCGTGCGCGACAACAAATGGATGTCTGGTCACGGTAGTTGTAGCGCACAAAACTCGATCAAAATCGGGCACATGAAGTCTTGTCCACGTGCTCGGAAGGCTGAGTTTCTCAGCGATGTTCCGTAGTGAAGCAGGCTCACTGGGATCGTTCAAGTTCGGGCTCACATTCTCGTCTTGCACATTTGTGTCCTGTAGACAGGAGTCGTGAATGTCGCGACGCGACATGCGACCTTTCTTGGCCGGTGCCACAGTACAGGCTGCTGGACGCTTTCTTTCTAGTCTTTTTTGTCGGACTTCCTTAGAAAGGTAGGCCGGCAAGTCGGGCAGCAAGGTTGGTACCGCATCAGCGGTCAGTGCAGGTTTGCCACGCGGGATCCTCACCTCTTTAGCGTTGATTACGTGCACATAATCCCGCACGATGAACGGCGCTTCGAAATGTCTTTCGCACACCGCCGACGTTTCCGAGAGTGGCTTGTCTTTGCAGTGCAAATTCCTCTCCCACTGCTTTCGTTGGGCTTCGTCTTTCGGGGCTTTAAACAACGACACCGTCCGTCCGTTGAGCTCACGAAATCCGGGGTACCCGGTCTTGCAACCTGGCGCGTAGCACTGCGTGTCCGCTCTTTTCATTTTCTTCTCCATGGCTGCGAACCACTGCTTGGGCGTACGACGCAACTCAAGAAAATATAACGTGTCGGAAACGCGGTAAAAGAGGCAGGAACTGCGTACACAACCTGTCATTAGCAGCCTACACGTGTGACGGCGGCTAGAGCGGCCGCGATCTCCTTGGTTTTTTGACGCCAGCGCCACGCGCGGCGGTTAACAAAAGGAGCAACAGCTCTCCCATAGGCCGCGCCGCCCGCTCATTCGCGTGCGTCTAAATGTCGTACAAAAATCTCTCACGTGACTCGATCCTAGGCACCTAGGGAGACGATCATTTAGGGACTTTTGAGAAGGCGCGATGGTGGCGTCAATCGACGACGGCATGCGACAGCGTGTTCGTTCTCGGCGTGATCGTTCTCTGGCCCGCGCCGACCGCGCCTTGTTCAACATTGCGTGTGTATTGGTTGTAGGTTCAGTGTTACTTGGCGGAAAGCCGTGAGTAGTGCTAGTGTGGCAGTGCGGCTTTGGCCTCGGTGAGCTCTGGCAATACAGAATCTGCGTTGTGTGATCCGTGTTCCTTGACAACGCGGCGGTGGTGACGATTGAAATGTCGAAGTGGCGTCGCCGTGTCCGCCTTTGCTTAACGGACGTTGAGGGATGTGCTGCTCTCTACAAGTCGCAAAAATGCGACTGCGTCGACCGCCCACGGTTCAGCGCGAAATGTGTGGTTTGAGTACTGTGCTTGAAACGAGTGGTGCAGATGCGGTGGCACAACGCCATGAGACCTCAGTTTGTGCTCTGTTCTTGAAACGAGTGGTGCAGCTGTGGTGGCAGAACGCCATGAAATCCGTGCTTTGCAGACGCTAGAAATATCCAATTCGCGTCGGCGTCTTGGCAACGGCCAGTTCGCGAACCGACGCCTTGGAGCGGCGCCTCTGTGCCCGCCCTATTCGGTAGCGTCGACGCATTAATATTTACGTAACCAGCAGTAGCGCACCCAGGATCTCTCCAGGGAGGGGGGTTGACAGTTTGCCAATACCATCTAAACAGTACTAATTTCGATTTATTCACGGGAAATTGTCCAAAAAATGCGCTTTTTGCGAGTGTGCAGACAATTGCGCGTCTTACATCTTAGTTGCAGCACTCAAATGCGTAAGGAAAGAAAAGGGGTTAAACAAAAGGGGGGGGGTTACAACCCCCGAATCCCCCCCCGTCGGTGCGCCACTGGTAACCAGGCGTCCTGTCTTGACAGACGCCAATGGCGAAGGTGCTACGATAATGCTGCTGCCCAGCCTTGCAGTTTTTCTCACAGTAAAAAATGTAGCATATCTACATGTCTATAGCATGTGTCTACCATGAGAAGATTGACAGGAGTGTCCCAGTACTGCTCCCAATTTGGCATTTCAGGCTTTGCATGCCCTCAGTAAACATGATGACAATGTGGGCCCATTTTCTTCAAAGTGAGCTGCTATTCTGTTTCCAAAATGGGGAGGCTAGTTAAGCTGGTTTGTTCTTTGCGTTTTGTCAGTTTGATGACAAATTATTGGCAATGTTCTTTTAAGGTGCTTTTAAAAGATGTTAAGCCTACCAAAAAAGTGCACCATTGGCAGTGTTTTTTGGTGGTGACTGCAAAGTGAAACTGCAGACATCTAAGTTGGTCATGCCCGCATTCTTGGAAAATTTAAGAGCAATATCGGCACCCACAACCGTACAACTGTGATTGAGCCATGGATGGCCACATGCTTTCTGCACAAATTATGGGCCCTTACGCAGCATCAGTGAAGAGTCAAGAGGCCAACGTAGTGTGTTCCCTTCGACCTAGGCAGTCTACAGTTCATTGTTGTCACAACAGCTGATCGCCTCGCAAGTTCACAGCCTGTGCCTTCTGCTGCTACTACGGTCAACTTCTCACCCGTGCACAACACTTCTAGTTGCCCCAGTAGTACTACCGCTGCTTCTAAATATTGAGTAACCACACATTGTAGGCTACAAGGGCATTGTTGCACTGCATCTCATCGCTGTGTGTTGTGTTGCTGTTTGCATAGATGTCCTTGTTAATAAGTGCTATGAATTTTTTTCACTACTGCAATGTCTTGACTGCACTGTGCCCAGTGTTGTATATACTATCGATTAGCCTCCATATACACAAGTGCTTTGATCATCAATCTTCAAAAATGCAACCTTCATGCTGCCCCTTCCTTCACAAGAAAGCTTGCATATCAAACATTATTCTTGCCCGAACTAGAATTGGCACGTTCAATTTGGTCACTTCTCCAGGCATATCTAATCCGCATTCTTGAGTATAGCCAAAACTGTGCTGCATGTTTAATTGCCAGGGATTACAACCAATATTTGAGCGTATCTAACATTACGTTGTCATTGTCACTATCATCCTTTGAATCACGCCGGAATGAAGTGTTGCCTTGTCTGCTACATGAAATCATTCATAGCGAGCAGTCGTCCACCTTGCCTCTTGTTTGTCCATCCCACACATCTAGGTGCTTGCACAATCGCCTTAGCGTCCAGCACATTTTTGGTCGAACTGATGCCTTTAACTTGTCTGCTTTGCCACGTGTCATTAGGCATTGGAATGGTCCTCTCGATAACATTGCTGACGTTAACAATACTGTAACCTTCACACAAAAAATCAGTATGGGTAGTGTTCAAGTGCTTCTATTTCTGGTGTATGTAACTTTTTATGTAATTATGCAATCGTACTGTTCACTATATAACCCAGCTCTCTAATGGTAGAATTTTACTTCATGATTTCATAATTTGTTCTTTTCAAGTTACTGTGTTGATCTTGTGTCGCTGTTTATATTTCTAACGTATAACTTTTTGGCTCCTTTGTTATGCGATGCCCTCCCCCCTTCACGCAATACTCCTTCTGGAGTCTGTGTCGTAGATGAATACATAAACCAGATGGCACTACTGTTTTTTGTGAAATCAAAATTGTGTACGTTGTTGTGGTTTTACCAATAAAAGCTCTAAATTGTGAATTGTTCTCCTGCAATGCCGGCAATGTATACATAAGAGGCCAGTTGTGTATATTTCCTAGAATCATCATTCTTAGCCCCCAAAAAGTGTGAAATATCCTATCTTCCTGTCTGTCTGGGTCTTTATCCATTTTTCCATAAATTTGGGTCACTGGGTAACCTATGGTATAATGGGTAGAGCACTGGGGCTGCTGTGCTGAGGACACCCAGTTTGAAACAAAAATAGGTCACGAGGTATGGGCCATGTCAAGCACTGACTTAGCGGCAGCCCTGCTAACAGGCGTAGCATGTCCAGAGGGACTCGTGAGAAAGGATCCTCTGGATCTCTGTGGTGGCAACACAATGTCTATACATTGTTTCAATGCCATCGTAAAATAGGTTGTGCCAGAATTTTTTTCTTTCTAAATTTATTCCCCTGTACCTATGTGCCACAGCTGAGCTCCTATCTCAACATTAGTCGATCTCACCTGAAGTAATGTATATATAGCCTTAGCTATAATTTCTAATGGGCATGACTGATTCTCACCAAGAATAACAGCTGCTTCAATTCCTTCACAATTTGCACCTGCATAATCAAATGTTATAGTGAATCTGAGAAGTCGGCCACAACTGAAGATCAAACATGTTTTTAGTTTCGAGCAAAGCTTGCCAGTCAATTTCAAGAAAGTGGCATTACAGAATTCACAGGCATTTAATTGCACAATGCATGCTTATAGTAGGCAATTTTATGTTCAGTTCATGGCAGTTGCAATCTTGGGCTGTCGTAATCTGAATTTTGTGCATAGTGACGTCAAGTTTACTGAATCATGGAACGTTAAAAACACCTGTGCACTGACTCTAGGTTCTTACAGCCAGAAAAATGGGCATGTGAGCAGCCATGGTGAAGGTGCCCCAAAGCTCCAGTAAATAGGGTGCCTGTGAGAAGCTCAATCACCACATACCTGTGATGCTTTTTTTCCCAAGCACCAACTAATGCCAGCAACCTCATCACGTCATCACTGCAATCTCTTAAAAGTTGTCACAATTTTATTTGGTCATTTTGACAAGATTGCCAAGCTGATTAAACATGAATTGCACTGAATCCTATATAATCTCAACTCTTTCCTTGATTGGCATCAGTGTATCAATCTTTAAGTTGACAACTTGAAGCATCACTTACATATTCTTCAGGATAGGTAGGTTATCTCTGTTTGCTTGGATTGTTACACATTTTTGATGGCAAGCGCCATGAACACTTCCAGATTTTGCGAGAACTTTCGTTTTTCAACTTCTATTTCATCAGTGACTCCACCACACCTGCCAGTGTGATAGTTTTCTTCACATACACAGAGCATGTTATACTTTCACAAGCATCATCATCCAAATAAGGTTCATGCTCAAGGCATTCACCAGACATGGTAAAGCAACACATGGTGGCAGTTGCAGCAAGTAGAGCAATGCAACAGTCAGAAAAGCAACCGACCTACAATTCTACAGCAAAATCCCATTTTTGCAGCTGCTCTGACGCCACTGCTGTAATATAATATGTAGAAAACAGACAGCTTAAGCTAATGATCAAAGAACCGCTCAGTGACAACAGAAATTCAGACGTGATCAAACAACCGCTCAGTGATCAAACAACTGCTCAGACGTGATGCTGCAGCAACTGTGGAATTCCTTTCACATGTTTTCACAGTACACCCATGTGCAAAAGAAATCTAACACTATAGGGTATAACATTTGGGCAGCTGCTTTGGTGCTGCTACCACTGCCAAAGTCCTGCACCCCTCAGTCAGTCAATGGGCACTGAAAGTACTGGATTTGCATGTAAGTAACACGACCACAAATATGATGCAATGAGCGGCTTTTGGTCTCTCCTAAAGACAAATTTATTGCGATTATATGTGTCATGAACCTGAATATGTTGCCAGGCGTGTCCTGAGGCTGGAAATTTCAAGGAAAAAAGGCATATTCACGCCAATACGATAATATCCGTGAAAGTGAGCCATCAGGTATACGGTGTGTCCTTCTACATTGAGCTTATTCCAATGAATTACAAAATTCAGTGAGGCACCTGACACAGCCACCAACTCCACACCCCCTCACCACACATTCCTGCTGAGCCCCAACCTACACAATGGACCCCCATGTCTCATGTGAGCAGTGAGTGAGAATCCCAACATACAGCTTGTTCGAAAGCAGAAACAAACATAAGGGTTATGCAAACACCACATTCTTGAGTTGAGGCTATATTCACAGCATAGCTGTAGTGCACGCTTACTTGCTTAAAACATGCTTGCTGTAGAGACTACCATCATAATAAACTTGCACGGCATTGTTGACATTGTAGCATCGCCTCAGCGGGTTAAGATACGATTTGTTGCCCTTTTTGCACAAAAGTACGCGTCGCAATTGTGCGAAATTAGGGCACCACAGCTGCACCACTCGTTTCAAGCACAGTACTCAAACCCCACATTCAGCGCTGAACCGTGGGCGGTCGACGCAGTCAAATTTTTGTGACTTGTAGAGAGCAGCATATCTCTCAACGTCCGTTAAGCAAAGGCGGACACGGCGACGCCACATCGCGGTTCGCTGAACTGCGCTGCCGAGGCGCTACGCCACTTCGACATTTCAATCGTCACCACCGCCGCATTGTCAAAGAACACGGATCACACAACGCAGATTCTGTATTGCCAGAGCTCACCGAGGCCAAATCCGCACTGCCACACAAGCACTACTCACGGCTTTCTGCCAAGTAACACAGAACCTACAACCAATACACAAGCAACGCAAGCACAATCACACACGCAAAGTTGAACAACGCGCGGTCAGCGCGGGCCAGAGAACGATCAAGCCGAGATAATATACAGGAGGCGTTGCTATGGTGGCCCCCTTCTAGCCACCATAGCGTTGCCGAGCATGGAGGTTGCATCCATGTTGCCGAGAACGAACACGCCGTCGCATGCCGTCGTCGCTAGGCGCCACCATCGCGCCTTCTCAAAAGTCCCTAAATGATCTTGTCCCTAGGTGCCTAGGATCGAGTCACGTGAGGGATTTTTGTACGACATTTAGACGCACGCCGCTCATTCCACTACTCAAGGTTAGAGTGTACTAGACAATGGTCGAGTGGGCCGAACGGCGCTCTCCCGCTGAGGCGCCGCGTGTGAAAAAATTATGCGAGGGCGCTGCAAGCGAACTGGATTGGGGCGGAAACGCGCTCCGCGGCATATTCAACGTATTTTCGCTGCGGGCGCCGAGGCCGATTGCGCATAGTAGCTCTTAAAATAGTGCTTTATTTCAACTGCAAATTTATGCGTACACCATTTTGCCAAACATATATATTTGAGGCATGGATTACACAGCGCGACGTCTTCAATTTTGCTGTCGTTGTCAAGCGCGTCGTCTGCTAGCGAGCGCGCGTTCGCTACGTGGATGCTGGCGGACACCCAGTTTTTCTCGCAGAACGTCTGTGCAGTACATTTTTTAAAATGTTTAGTTGCTTTGGTGAGCCCATGACTCTTGACGGCCGGTACCAAATGTAGTTTTAGCCAGGTGAACTGCTGTTTTTACCACTGTCTTCTAAACGTAACTGGTATCTCTGCAACATAAAGCTACGTAATTTTATTATTGATATCGTGTCATTTTACGCACGCTTCTTGTTGGTGGATGTTTATCAGGGAAAATCATCGAAGAAAACAGCATTAGAGTGAAATAAACTAGGTTTAATAACTGCGTGGCGCGAAGAATGACCAATGTATTTCTAGATAATTAAATCGAAGGGTACATAGATATATATGTTCACGATATAAATGTAAGGAAAAAATAACAAATCTAAATGCACGAATTGAAAAAGCGAGAACTCCCGACCGGAATAAGCGCACGTGTTTGCTGTAACACACTTATTAGGGAATACTGCACATAAAACTCTCATTCGCAGAAATAATATCCATAGCAGGCAAAAACATCGTATATATATATATATATATATATATATATATATATATATGTGTGTGTGTGTGTGTTTGTGTGTGTGTGTGTGTGTGTGTGCGTGTGCGCGTGTGTGTGTGTTGATATACTGTACGACGCCGAATAGTCGTTTCCGTTCGAATGTAACGCATAACAGCACTGTTGAAGTCTGAAAGGTGAGGGACCGATGGAAGTGAGGACTGTTATTCCGGATGATAGTGCTGCCGGAGAGTCGTGGTTGTTGCGCAGAGGCGCAGTTTCTGAGAGAATTAACGCATGGGTGTTAAGTCCTGCTTAACAAGTTCCTAGCTGTCATTCAATATAAACGCCCCGTTTTGGGGCAGCCTGTAAATCTGCTCACTTGATTTGGACAAGGAAAACTTTTTTTGACAGTCTCATCATGTTTGCAACCCATTAAAACTGGGTGCCTCATGTGGTACCACACTTATCTTCTTCAACGAACGCAACAGATCTGCACATCTCTACGTGTATGTGAGGCATGCCGTTCCTTTAATTGTTTCATTATGATCGTTATGATAGTGCACCGAATAACTGAAAGCAGCCGTTTATAATGTACAAGCTGCTGACTTGAGCGGTACGTCATACATTTGGGAACGGCATTACATTTATGTATGAAATGTAGGATAAGCGCGATAAGCGGTTTTCTCTGAAATCAGCCTGGGGAATTATTTATTTTACCTCTAGAAAAAAGCCGAAGAACGCAGCCACTTTTGTCTCTTTTTTTTAATTTAAAGAAATTCTTTGGTTTTACGTGGCAAAACTACGATGTCATTATAAGGCACCCGGTTTAGTTTTCACCACCTGGGTTCTTTAACGTGCACCTAAATAGAAGTGCCCGAGTCTTTTTCCATTTCGTTCCCATCGAATTCCGCGACCTGGTTTGAACCCGCCAGCTCCAGTTTAGCAGCGCAACGCCATATCCACTTTATAGCCACTAATTAGGCTACCGCGCAGGCTTTCTTTCTCTTCTTCTTTTTTTCTTTTTTGAAGTATCGACTGGAAAAAAATTTCACGTACGGCTTACGGCCAAATATTAGCATATAGAATGACTAACTAAAACCATTTTCGGCGCTCGATCGCGGTCCGACTGCAATAAATGACCCCTTACCAATTACTCCGCATTCTGTTACGCGAGGAAGGCGGAAACTTGAATGAAATGTTGCGCTGCAGTTTACTCTTTCTTTTTATCTATAACAATGCTTCCCGTAAATCTGAGTAGAGGCGCCGGATGGGGCAGATATGCTTTACTTGTTTGAATTAAGCGGCAAACAAGAACGTTACATATGTTACTTCCTCTGCTTTTCTCAAGACCTACTTATGGAAAACTATTTGCGCAACAATACGTACGAGAGATACATGCTGCTTGAAGAACGCGAAAAATATTTGTTCTCCAAAGGGAACCGTACAATAACATAGTAGAATGAAAGCCGACACTGCGGCCGCAATGCACGTGCAATTATCGAGCGGCATTAAAAAATAAAATGAAATAAAAAAAGAGAAAGAAAGAATTTATTCTTAAGGCATAATTACATGTCATATGCAATTATGAACACCATTTGAGCGATATGAACGCAAATACCAGCGCGCGAAGTAGCATGAATGACCCTGCCGAGCTGTACCGCCAGCAGTTTCCAACGGCGCGACCTTGATGCGGCCCAATCTAGTTCGATCGCAGCGCCGCCACAGTATTTTTCCACGTCGGGCGCCTCACTGCAAAGCATGCGCCGCCCCAGCCGCTCGTCCCACTCGACCATATTCTAGTACACTCTACCCAAGGTATTCTAGTACACTGTACCGGGGGGCTGCGGCGACTTTGCGGCGCTTGCGCTTTCGGGCCGTTGCAGGGGTCGGGGCGCCGATGCGTCTGGGTGAAGGCCGGAGGCGCTTGCCAGCGCGCATTTTTTTACCCACTGTTCCGACCTTCTGGGATGCAGACGGGAGAGCCGGTGGGTGCAGGTCATGGGTCAGGAGCCGTCAAGTGGCTCTGAGGAGAGCCTCCACGTTCCGCGAGCGGCCGGGGGTGCCGCTGGGCGCGGAACCGGACTCGCCATCCGAGAGGTCACCCATCGTGAGGGTGCTGGGCTGGATGGCTACATGTTGAGTGTAGCCGCCTAGCTATATGGTAACTCAGCTAGAGCTAAGGTTCCTAACGTTCCATTCCCTTGGGAGCCCTGATAAGGGCTACGCTCAGAGCGTGGTCGTGGGAGGGGAACAAAGCGGCGCAAGGGAGCAAAAAAAAAATAAATAAATAAAAACACGTCTTGCTCCGGCGAGCGGCGAGCGGATCGCTAAACGCCGTTGTCGACACTGTTACGGGAGAGGCGGGCGTGAACCCAGAGATAGTCTGCGGCACAGGCGGCAGAGGCCGGTACGAGGCCATTCCGGTACGGTACGGAATGTGTGCACGCATGCGCCGCATTGGGACAGCGGGCACGTACACGCACAGTTTAGGGTGCCTCGATGCCCTCCTAGCCCACCGCTCCATTTCCACTGTGAAGTCGCGTTTGCTCCCCGCCGTGCGTTCGCTCCCCGTGAAAGCGCGCGTCCCTCGCCCTCATGTGCTTTCACTCGCACATACAGCATACGGTCAATGAGAGTTTTTATTGAGATAGCAATTAGATGAACATTTCAACCGGATTTCCGCCGTCAGCGACACCGTCGCCGTGAGATTCCGTATAAAGTCCAAGGGCGATAAAATCGTCGCCGCGCGAGTCAAAGCGGGCGGGGGACGCGCGCTATCACGGAGAGGGAACGCACGGTGGAATGCAAACGCGACCTTCGTCGCGCGAAAGGCCGTGGGGGTATGGGAGGGAGGGAGGTGGGGCGACGCTGTGCTGCGGCACCAAATGCTTATCTTGCAACCGGGCGCAAGGGGAACTGGCCACTCAATCTCCCACGCGAAAGCAAGAAAGCGGGAAGGCAGCGCGGGTTGGGCAGCCTCTACTCTGCCAACTGCGTTTGTACTTTGCCCGGCTCTGGCGGTCGCCCACACCGTCTCTTCAAAGCGATCTTCACACGGCTCTGACCTTTGCATGCGCCGTGCACTCGCCGCTCAGTTTTCATTGAAGCGATAGACCGCACGAACCTTCGCTCGCTGCGGCGGCTGCGCTTGCTGCCAGCGTTTTGACAGTCGTCTGCGGTCATTGAGTGTGATCTATTCATGTTGGCTTGTGCGTGCTGACACCACGCTTGTTAATTCAGTTAGTAAGCGAATGTGTCCTAGTTTATGCAGCCCATAAAACTACTATCCCTACTCCGAATAGCTGTCTACTAATTTGCTAGCGCAATTGATGCTTCGCCTTTCGGGCGAAACTGCGACATTTTTTTTATTACATCCGGACGCGACCACCGCAGAGTGAGCCCTTAACAGCTTCGCTGTAAAAGGGAAGCGACAACAAAGGCTCGCTCTCTAGGCCTCCTTCAAAGCCATAATAAAAAAAAACACTGCCCAAGCACTCTGCACAGATGGTTACCTAGCGAAGCTCAAACGTGCCACCCCGGTGTTTAGCAGCGGGTTAATCGGGACGTTGTATTGAAGCGTTTCTCAATTATTGGTTACATGTTTGTGTTTCTAGTGGAACGCAAACGCCAATGGCGGGCGGATACCGCTAACCACGACGCCGAGCTAACTCGAGATATCGAACGCATGCGACAACGGTGAGCCGAGGAGGCGGCGTTGCGGGCAGAGCTGCGTCAACGTGGGTACACTGTACTAGAAGGGGGAATGGCGGGAACACGTTCGCCGGCGCCAACGCCCGCTTTCGGCGGGAGTTTCTCAAGCGGCGCTTTGGCTTCGGCTGCGACGAAACGCCCACGTTGAAATCGCGAAGTGGAACGCAAGCGCCCATGGCGCGTGGATGCTGCTAACCACGACGCCCGAGCTAACTCAAAATATAGAACGCATGGGACAATGGCGAGCCAAGGAGGCGGCTTTGCAGGCAGAGAAGGCGCGCGTGCTTGGGTACGACGCAGATAAGGACGTCACTAACGGCACTGCCAATGACGCGCGCGCTTGGGTGCGACGTAAAGAACGACGTAACTGACGGCGCAGCCAATGGAGACGTTTAGCGAAACATGGGACGAACGGTTTTACAGCGAAAGCTGTACATGGCTAGGCGAAATGAAAAACCGATCGTCCCAGCTTCCTTTCTCCATTTACTCAATCCATGCGCTGCGCTCAGGATCGGTCGTGGCTGCACTAGAATACGGTTGAGTGAGACGAGCGGCTGGGGCGGCGCATGGTTTGCAGTGAGGCGCCCGACGTGGAAAAATACTGTGGCGGCGCTGCTATAGAAGTGGATTGGGCCGCATCAAGGTCGAGCCATTGGAAACTTCTAACGATACTGCTCGGCAGGGTCATTCGTACTACTTCGCGCGTTGGTATTGTCATTCAGACCGCTCAAATGGAGTTGATAATTGCATATGACATATATTTATGCCTTAAGAATCAATTCATTTCATTATCATTGTAGTGGAGAAGAAGAACAGGGAGCAAGCAGTAGTGGGGCGCTCTCATATATGTAGGGCGTGAGCGCAGATCACGAGCTCTTGGCGCCGAGACCGTTGCTCTCTTGCGACTGTACTGGCTGGTTTTTCGCCTGCCGCTTGCCGTCAGTAAATCTCTTTATCATCATCTTTATTTTATTTTTTTAGTGCCGCTCGGTGATCTTTTTCGGTCTCGGGCCGGGATCGGGCCGGTTTCACGCCGGGTTCGGGGCGGGCTCGGGCCTAAAGTAAACGGGTGACGGGCCAGGCCGGGCGGGTAACGCAGGTTATACCCGGGCCCGGGCCTGGCCCGGGTCTCGTCATAAAACTTTTGGTCGGGCTCGGGCGGGCAGCCCAACGTGAAAACGGGCCCGGGCTGAAAAAGTCGGCCCGTGCAGTGCTCTAGTGCTTGGGGGGTGATTTTTTCATTTCACCTAGCCATATACAGCTTTAGCTGTAAAGCACACGTGAAATTTATTGTTCACGCATTACAAAGCTTACATGGTTTCAAAGTTTACATGCTACTGATACTGTGGTGTCCTGCGGTCTGGTCTTGCGGTCGGGCTGGTGAGCCGAGCCACGTTCGTAGTGTGTCCTGCCTAGTTAAAGATGGTGGGCGCGCATTGGCATCCCTGTCTTGCTGCGCGACTTTCTGCACACTATTACTGGACCCTACGTATCGAACGCGGGGGTGCCATAGTCGATCAACCTTCAAATTTCTGCACCAAATTTCAGATGTTAAGCCTTAAGGCCGGAGTACATGGAGCGAATAACCGGCGTCCGAGCGACGAACATCGTCGGGCGGCGAACGTCCGACGGCCGGCGTCAAGAAATTTGCCGTCCGCAGCCGATCTGACTGTCCAGACGTTTTCGTCGGGTGAACGCCGCCGCCGGAAGCGTCTAGCGCGCAGCGGTGGACGACAGCCAATCAGGAGGCACAAGTTCCGGCGCAATGCATGCTGGTGTTTCGCGTGCGCGTGATTTTCGTGTCGTCTGCAATCGCGTTGGTGCTGCCGTGTCTGCATGTCTCTGCACCGATTGAGTACTTCGCAGTATCTCCCAGGAATCATGTTGTATTTGTACATGCCATATCCGCTGATCTGCGGGGAAACAGACAAGCAGTGCAAGCTCTCTACAATAACCTTCAACAGAAATCTTCTGATCTCAGAGGCCGCATGCTGTCGTCATGCCTATCTCCCGACTTCCCCGATACATGGCGCTGGCATCGGATATTTCTTTCGTTAGGCTTAGACGCGTTCGAAACGAGAAGCGATCTCGAAAACTACTCAAGGTTATCCATAATACCTTGTCGTCGAAGCGGCCTGAGACTAAGCGAAAGCCGTTTACGCAGTCATTTGCTACCAACGAAGTGAATTCTACAAGGACAACGCCAAATTCAGTTCGAAGCCGGCGGCCGGGACCGCCGCCAACACGGCGGCCAACGCGCGGCGGCGTTCGCCGCATGTATCGTGACACAGCGAACATCCTGCGTCGTGTCGCCGCGTCGTACTTGACGCGTGAAGTTCGTCGAGAAAGTTCGCTCCATGTATCCCGGGCTTTATAACTGCTGGTCAGCACAGGTTTATGTTTGTGAAATTAGTGAGCTCTCTCAAACGCCACCCCACCCACTGGAATCGAAAAACGTGCCTCTCAGGCTCTCTGAACGCCGAGCGACAGGAAGTGGCAGCGGCCGCTAAACTTAATTGCGGTTGCACGACGCACGTTGCAACAGCAGCAGCCTACCTGAGCACGTGACGATTGCATGATGGAGTCATGGCTCCTTTCTTCTAGACAGTGATACCAAAGCAAGGCCCGCGGGTAATTAAGGTTTACTTATTTTTAAATTTTTTACAAGGTTTCTGCTGGCCTTAGAATAAGGCCGTAAGCAGGAGGGGGCAGTGCGGCAATGTCTCTCTGATTGAACAAATGACATTATAGCGGACTGTAATATTATTCAAAAGTGTAGCTCCAAAAAATAGGTGCTGGAAATGATGGAAAAGGTGTTTGTGTCTGAGTTTCCGCGTAACAGAATTAGGTTTTCTCGTATATTAGAATTACAATCTGATGCTATCATGTCTGTAGGTGGTGGTTAAGTCGTACTTTTCTCACGATTTTTCTGAAGTATTTTACATTGAGAAATTTCACTAACACCTCTCCGTCACGCGGGATGTCTGCGCGGTCGGTGTGGTTCGGGATGATTTTCTCGGCCGCGGACGCCGACGCCAGCGGCGACACCGACGCCGGATTTTCTGCGACACGGGGTTCTTAACGCTGTCCTTAGTGTGCTATCGTTTGGTCTGATTTCTGAAACACTCTTTTTCAGGTAGTGACTCAGGCGTTGGCACAGTTCAAGAAAAGAAGCATGCGCATCGCTCTCGCCGCCGTAGCCCTGGTCACTGTCACCGTGGTTGCTGTGGAAATTCTACTGACCAGGCAGAAACTGGAAATCGGCGGAAAGAAGCTTTGTCACACGAAGGACTGCCTCACGCACGCTAACCTGCTCTTGCGCGCCGTTAACACGAGCATTGACCCGTGCGAAGATCTGTACGGCCACGTGTGCTCTCGTTGGTTACCGGACAGCAGGTATCGCGACCACGCCAAGTCCACATTGGACGAAATGATGTTCGCTTGGTACGAGGGATTCAACACAACCCTCAGTCATGGGACGCTCGTGCTGCCTGTGGGGAAGAAAGTCCGCGCCATGTATGACACTTGTATGGCCAGTGAACCAATATTCGGCGAGTCGGTGGCTGCATTGATCGATTTGCTCCACCAGTACGGGTTACGATGGCCGGAGGCATCCGAGTCGAACGTGACAGCTCTTGGCGTGCTCATCGCTCTCGACGTTGACTTCCAGGCGCCGTTCTGGTTTGTTGTCAGAACACGAAAACTAGGACGGACGCGGGCAGTTGTAATCTCGCCCAGTCCCTATATTCCCATATTCCGGCAGGACCATCTGACCGTAATGGTCAGTGGGAAGTACGTCAAGTATTGGAGGCTCTTCGAGTCTGTCGTCCTTAACAAGTCCGGGCCCGTCGCCAGCGATGAAGATATCTTGAAAGCAGCTCGCATGGAGGCCAACATACTGACGTCGCTGGACAGTGCCTACAACGCACAGCCAAAGTCTTCTGCGGTGTTTTCCCTTGGGAAAATCGAACGGCACACGCAGCCGTTGTCATCTGAGGACTGGATTAAAGAGCTCAATGCCAAGATGCAACTCGATTCAGCACTGACAAGGAGTGATAAAGTGGTTACAGATGATGACCGTTACCTGCAAGCGATCGGTAGCATCTTCGCGAACTACAGTAACGAAGAGCTCCTGCGTCACTTAGCTTGGCACGTTATTCAGCAGTACGCGACTGTTGCCAGCTATAGGTTACTCCGTGCACGGTTCGGAAGTGGCGAAAGGTTATCGTTCTACCGGCCCGTCTTCTGTGCCACTAACGTCGAGGTGTCCTACAAGGCACTCGTTCTCGCCTTGTACGTCGTGTCCAGGTCACAGCCCGATGGCCTTGACTTTATCACCGACGCCTTCGACAGCCTGAAGGAGACCTTGTTCGAAAAAGTCAATGCCTCCCGCTGGCTCGACGTGACCAGCAAACGAATGCTCGGCCAGAAGATCTCAGTGTTGGCGACCCGTTTGTGGCCGCTGCCAGAATTCCTCCGCAACGACACACTCGAGGCCGTTTACTTTGATTTCCCTGATAACGAGACGTCTTTCGGTGACTACTGGGTCAAGTCGCGGCTGTTGCTGAAGAAGCTCAACAACAGGGCGCCTGGCTACGAGTACGTACTCGAACTGCCCGGAAACAACTCGCCCAAGTACGTCCTTTTCAATTACATGATGAACAGCGTAGACGTGGCAATCGGAGCAGTTTCGAGACCACTATTCTATCCACAAGGTACACGCGCGATGATGTACGGTGGGCTCGGGTTTTCCATGGCGTTGCAGTTGGTGAAAACAATGGACAGCGAAGGCCTGAAGTGGCATCCTCGTCTTGGCCAGGCCAATTCCATCAAGTCGCCGCCCACAATGAGCGCCTACCAAACTAAAGATGGCTGCCTAAAGGAACAGGGATTCCGGAGCGTGTTTCCCGAGATTCCGGCTATGGAGATTACCTACGCTGCTTACGTGAAATCCAACGAGACGCATCCGCCGATCGATCACACACTGCCCGAAGACAAGGTCTTTTTCTTGACCCTCTGCTACATGACCTGCTCACAACGTGGACACAAAAATCCTTCCGCAGCCGACTGCAACAAAGCCGTGCGTGGCTCTTCCGCCTTCGCCAAAGCGTTTTCTTGCTCTAAGGGGTCCGCGATGAACCCGGAGAAAACATGCAGTTTCTTGTGATGTGCGGGGAGAGTGAAGGCGAACTATTCAATAATGTCTACATTCGTTTTGCGATTAGCAGTATATAATGAACTGCCATGAGGGGAACGCTACATGTTCAGCTAATTTTTGTTACTTCAAAAAAGTTTTGTCAGCCCGCGTATCGTTAACCTTTTACTACCGCTTTGTACTGCTTTAAATAAGAGTTCATCTTTGAAGTATCAATGGACGCTTCTGTCTTGTGTTTCACCGTGCCACTGCAGAACTTATTTTCAAGCCGGCGAACTATGCCACGAGTGCTCCGGACACTAGTTAGTGAGATATTTAAAGAACTTGGCAGAGTATTCTCGTTTTTTGATTGCTTGAGCCTAGATTCTCGACGGCTGCTGTAAAAAGTTCGATGAGTCGTCTACGAGGCGTGATCTTGTTCTGTCGTGCGGAAACGCTTAGCGTAAATTTCTTGCGACGATGTAAGCGACTTGCTCTGTATCTTCAATGACTGGTCTGGTTTACGTTGGGTTTATATTAAACGATTTACTTTTGTATTGATTGCTGAGTTATTGTCTCATAAATTATGTCTCCGCTTCTTGGCAT
The DNA here is from genome assembly GCF_013339745.2 of Dermacentor silvarum. NCBI lineage: Eukaryota > Metazoa > Arthropoda > Arachnida > Ixodida > Ixodidae > Dermacentor > Dermacentor silvarum. The sequence continues at coordinate 193,710,029 of NC_051157.2, read as the reverse complement.
AGCAAACTTTATTTGCAGCATGAAAACCGTGGTTTCAAGCAGAAGACTTCAAACAAAGTATTATCAAATCGTACAGAATTGGTCAGCGAGTTAGAACGTCATCATCGTCGCGAAAATTTCTATTTCTTGTAATACACCAAACGTAGGATACCTCTGCGACGACCACTTCTATTCCACGGATTCTCTTATAGGTCTGTTGTGCCGATCCGGGTGTCCCAGAGCCTTGTTAACCAGTCCCCCTTTCTCCGATAAATCTTCACCCTTTTGCTATACGCACACGTGTTTCCTGTGGTTTGCGCCAGAAACGATGGGAGCAGGAAAAAAGTTACCCGACGATTACACTACGTCCTAAGGCAAAATTTGAGCGCAGCTGTATACGTGTTTTAATTTCGCGATATGTTGGCATTCTGTCTCGTGTAGCACGTTGCAAACGGAGCGAAGTGTTGCGCGACTGCCTCGCTAATCTGGAGTAGAGCACTGCACGGGCCTGATTTTTCGGCCCGAGCCCGGCCCGGGCCCGCTTTACGAGGCCCGAGCCCAGCCCGGGCCCGTAATACAAAGCCCGAGCCCGGCCCGGGCCCGAGCGTACATGACCGAGACCAGCCCGGGCCCGTGGTTCCAAGCCCGGGCCCGACCCGGGCCCGTGTTACTGAGCCCGGGCCCGGCCCGGGCCGGGGCGTTCATTACTAACCTTAGCTAGGGCCCGCGTGTGCATGACCAGGCCCGGCCTGTAAGAAAAAATTCCTTTTTTTTACTTACAGATTGTACCGTATCTGTCAGCCTCACCTTCTCGAGGTTTAATCAGCTGCAGTATATAAGCAATAAAAGGCCGAAATCTTTGTTTCTCCCACGGGGACATCAGTAATCCGGCCCATTGCCTGTGCTACTATTTTTCTGGTGGTGCGCATGTACTTACCTTGATTTGTACGATATGGTTCTATGATGTCATTTAGCATGCAAATATACAGGGCGTTTCATTTTAGCTGAACCAAATTTTTAAAGATTGCCTGTGACAGATAGCACAGTTACAATCCTTGATCTAAACTACTCGATGAGGCGGCCATTACTTCCCCGAGAAATCAAAACGCCTAATTGAAGAATTAACGTAATTACGCTAATTAACGTTTTAATTAATTATTTCATGGCACATCTTTCAATCCACTAATTATATCAGCTGAGTTCGCAAGGCGTATCCACTTGGAACGAATTCTCAGGACTAAACCAGTTTCGAGATAATAATTTTCAAAGTGTCCGACGAAATCAATTAAATCAAATCAATTTATCGTCCAGTTTACATGCTGGACGGTCATTTTGGACTAAAAACTACATATGTAGCTTGACATGACCCGAAAGACCACACATGCAAAATAATTCGTCTATGAGGAATTAATTCGTCTATGAGGAATATTTCGTCTATGAGGAATTCCAGCGATAGAAATAGCTATGAATGGAAAGGCAAAGAATATTTGCGTAACGGCGAGTTAATATAATTGGAAAAGTTTTAACAGAATGCATTTTAAACAACACTACAATAACAATACTAGCTATACAAAACAACGCAGCACCAGCTATACAACATAGCATGAGACTGAATTTTACAAGATCAACATTTGCTAAGAAAACGAAACAGGATTTACATTATATACTCAGAACCATACAGAAAGGCAGAATAATAATCACATCAGATACATTACAAGTGACCAAAGTGTCAGCTGATTTCCTTCTTACTGAAATTACCGCCATTTTTGTATCTGTTGAAAGTGAATGGTAGGTCATGTATTAACGACTGATGCTTATAGAGTGTTCTGAAGTATGGAATTGACCATATCTCAGGATTTCTTGTGTTCGCATTAATGCGACGACGCTCTAAGGAGGCTAATTGTTTTTTGTAGTTACAAGCTAATTCTGACATGGATGGCCTAATGGATGGTAAGAACGCCTACTTCAATATTTAACATAATTACGCGAATTAACTTTTTAATTATTTTACTGCACATCTTTCAATCTACGAATTATAGCCACTGAGTTCGCAAGGCGTATCCACTTGAAACGAATTCTCAGGACTGAACCAGTTTCGAGATATTAATTTTCAATATGCCCGACAAAATTCATGGGCGTTCCAATTAACGTTTTGAGGAAAACGCTGTTTTATGCATTGAAGCAAAAAGTAACTGGCCTTAGCGCTAAAATAATGCCGTATTATCAACACTGGTAATAGTGCGATCGCAAAAGCGGTAACATGGAAATGGTTTGAGGAGTGGTTCTTTGTATAATTTATTTTTCTTTACGCGGAAACAATGTTCGTTTTTGCGGAAAAGGAGAAAACAAATTAGCGTAGCTTGCACTGGCTGCGCAATGCTAAAGAGACAGCGGAGATGATGGGCACCTAGCTAGTCCTGGCTTTTGGACTAGACTAAGCACTACCAAGTCATCCCCAGCATTTCCCGGAATTTATTTAGTCTTGATTGATTATCGATTAGCTATTGATTGGCTATTGATTGTCTATTGCAAGGTATTGGCCACGTATTTGGGCTAGGCTAAGCACTACCAAGTCATCCCCAGCATTTTCGGGAATTTATTGATTATTGATCGATTATCGACTAGCTATTGATTGGCTATCAATTGCCTATCGATAGGCAATTAGTCCCCACTATTCTTAGCTAGACTTATCCAGGCTCAGCTTCGCTAGTTCACAGGTGTATGTGCCATTGCACTTGGACCCTTTCTGCACTGCTGCCAGGATCGGCCCACATTTTTGGATTCAGCGGACACATTAGGCCCGGCTGAAACAGCTCCGCTATTAAAAATGAGAACTTCATCTGTTTTACTATTTTCTTTGATAAGATATAGTCATCTGATAAGATATACAGTCAAGAGAGCGGTGTGGATCTGAGAACAAACGGGGATAACCGATATTCTAATTGACATTGAGCGGAAAAAATTGACCTGGTCAGGCCATGTAGTGCGTAGGATGGATAACCGATGGACCATTAGAGCTACAGAATGGATACCAAGAGAAGGGAAGTGCAGTCCAGGACGGCAGAAAACTAGGTGGGGTGATGAAGTTAGGAACTTCGCAGGCGCAAATTGGAATCAGCTAGCGCAAGACAGGGTAATTGGAGATCGCAGGGAGAGACCTTCGTCCTGCAGTGGACATAAATATAGGCTGATGATGATGATGACAGTCATCTTGCACGTGTCACTTCAGCTTGGCACAGAATGCATTGAACCATGCAATGCATAACGGTCGCGTGTGCTCGAAGGCCTACTTAGGCCCTTCAATGAGCGGGCCCGAGTCTGCCCGGGCCCGTGGCTTCAAGCCCGAGCCCGGCCCGGGCCCGCGGCTTTAAGCCCGGGCCCGGCCCGAGCCCGCCGACAAAACGATTCGGACGGCCCGGCCCGGCCCGCGGGCCGGGCCGGTCCCGGGCTTTCGGGCCGGCCCGGGCCCGTGCAGTGCTCTATTTCTGGAGATCGCGAGAGCCAGCGCGTTGGTGATGTGTGGGCGCGATTCAAAGCAGCCGCCGCTTTTGTATAACTCTTCCCAGCTTCTAAGTAGCGTATGTGCTATGTCGTCATGCAGAAGCACCAGGCCACGTTCGCGTAGACGATGCGCGCTACTCTGGCGCCATCTCGTAGCCATCGTCGCTGCACCCTCTTCTATGCTTTCTTTGTCGCGTCTTCCACCCTCCGCAGCGATCCGCGTTCGCTTTCATCTTTCCCTGCGCTCGTACACTTAGTTATGCCGGCGGCGCCGATGGTTACCGCAAGACCGGGCGCCTAAGGCTGCGCTCTAAAAAAAAAAAAAGTCTTAGGTAGGGTATCAGTGTAGTGTGCATGCAAGATCTTCGTTTTTAGGCATGACGGGACCGCAATCTCTCATAACTGGGTAAGCATTGCGTTGGGTAAGTATTTCTATGCTTACCCAACGAGAAAACCGTCCGTCCGTCCGACCATCCGTCCCTTCCGTAAGATGATCGAATTCTATATAGAGGCCGCGACAGCAAGCGACTTTACCTTCGTGCTGCCTGTCGCTTCAAGGCGAACGAAGTGGCGAGAACAAAGCGCTCACGAAGGTCTCAGCACACGCTGCACCTTGACCCTTTTGATTATCGCCTTCAAGATAAGGGCCCGCGTGGTCTCTTCAACGCGAAGCCCCCGAAACACATCGCGCGGAGCTATCAGCAGTGGGCACTCTGTCCGTTCGCAGGTCGCTTTCAAGATAACTGTCCGCGCGGCCGTTTGATCGGTCCGTGCCGCCGCCGGATTTGTTTGATCTTGGTTCATAATGGTTCGACACTAATGGACAAGGTGCTAAAGAGCGATAATGGCTTATGATGATCGGAACGTCATCAGCGCATCGGGCGCCGCCACCTCTCGCGTAACGAAAGACGCGAGCGCTAGCCCAAGCACGCGATCTTTTATTCTATTGCTTGTGCCCTTCCTCTTCTTCGTTCTCTTCTCCGTCACCGCCTTTCGGCAGTGATCTTCATCACGTTCCCAAGGGCCAAGGTGATCACTCGGAAGCTGGTTCTTGGTAACTAGCTTGGAGAACGTACACCTTCTGAACGGGCCCTTTGATCGTCTGTCCAGAAGCTAGTCGAAGTGAACAAACGCGCGCAATACCGTCCTTTCATGTGTGCACTGGTATAACTCTGCCAAGCTTCTAAGTAACGTGTGCGCTATGTCGTCATGCAGAAGCGCCATGTCACTTTCGCGTAACCGAGGTAGTTCACGAACACGACTGCTGTGCGCAGACCGAAGTAAGAGCGGGTACGACCGCTTCCAATGGATCCATAGCTCCATTGTTAGAGGCTCACGATAGCGCGAGCGGTGGAGTAGGTGCGTTCTTGTCGATGACGTGCCATCGGAAATGCTGGGTTCTTGCGGAAAGCATACGACGCGTCTTCCGAGCAAGAAGTACGAAGGAGTCAGCGGTTGCAGTTCATCCGGGTTGCTATCGAGATAAGTAAGAGGTCTGCTGTTTATGACCAGCTTCAACTTCCCAGAGAACGGTAGAGAAGGACTCAGCGTTGAGACTGCTACGCCCAAGTGAACGTCTGAATGAGTTTTTTTTGCAGATCTGATGAGGCGCTCCCACTGCATCCCCACCAGGGAGCTATACCTGCAATCAACTTCCATTTGACCCTGGCCCTGACGATGCCACCGGGATTCATGATGACCAAATCAGTACTCAAACTGTTCCAGATTGTTTGTTCTTCTTGCTGAAGGGCCTCATCCTATGCACATTTCTTCTTCAACAGGACTTGAAAAAGCAGCTTTGCTCTGAACGTAGATGCATGGCACTGGATGCCCCAAAGATCGTACACCCCTGCTAATGTCTGAAGCACCATGTGATTGGTAGAAGGCTTGTTCGCTGCTAATTCAGGCGCTTCGCGTAGAGTAATGATAATCTGGTAGCCTTCACGTTCCCAGGGTACGCCTAGTACCTTGATTACCGGACTGTCTCCGGCTCCATTTTCAATAGCAAACTTGTAGCACAGGAAGCATTTCCGCAAAGCATCTGAATTCGAGGCTGACTTGTGCAGTTCCATGCTTGCTTCGGATAAAATTTTGCGAGTCTCAGTGTACACTGTTGCACCTTTATCCGCATTCGGAAATCCCACGATGAGGTCGTCGACGTAAAAGGCCTTTCCCAGCAAAGCCACAGTCTCCGGATATTGCTCTAGAAAAAGCGATAGGTGATGGCGAATTGTCGCTGCTAGCAAAAAGGGCTGGATGAGTTTTCGAATGGGACCCGCGTCGTCCGCCACATCACCACAGGTGGAGATGGGTCAGCATCTCAGAGCAAACGGTCAATTCAGAAGAATCGCAGCACGTCGCGGCCTTCTGGACCAATAAGCATCTGGAAGTATGTCTTTTTGATATCCGCAATTAGGACGACTGGCTGAAATTGGAAGACGAGTGACAGCTGCAGAATGTCAACGCCGAGCTTTATACCAATCAACAGGACGTCGTTCAAGCAGGGATGAACAAGCGCGTGCGAGGAAGCGTGAAATACAACACGTAGCTTTGTCGAAGCTTTGCTTCTCGGCCGACAACTGCATGATGGGGCATATAATACACATTTTCATTTGTCAGTAGCTCTTCTTCAACTCGCTCTGCGGGCCCCCTTCGTTAAAATATGCGGTGAATGCCGTGTCATACTGTTTCAGGAGTTCGGACTATTGTCGAATTCTATTGAGTTGGGCTTGTAGACGGCGCTCGGATAACCTTAGATTATAGCTGCCTGAAGGTATCCCCGAAGCTTGTATCATCAGCGGTACCTGGTAGCGCTCATCAAACATTACCTCGCAATGTCACAGCTACCCGACGACTGCGCATGACTTGGCGGGGCTTCGAGTGGCCGAACGTAACAAGAGATAGTTCCTCGTTTCCGATAACCGGGCACTCGAGGCCCCCCGAAATACCCGCTTGAATGAAGGTGCGCTGGCGGCAGCTGTCGAGAAGAATACGCGTGAGACGCTTTCTTAATCGGTACTCAATCCACACCTGTCCTGTTTGGAGCAGCACCGCGAAGACTCCGCTCAGGGCAATTGGAATAGATGTCATCGGAGACGGTCTGTTGCCACGCGATGCAAACAGCGGTAAATGTTGATGCACTGTCGTTATGGTTGTAGTGGTTGATGTGGCCGGCTTAAATAACTCGCAGAGGATGGTCAAACGGTGGCACTTGCTACACATGATGCTGCGCGACCGTTGGAAAGGACGTGCCACGTGATTGCTCCTGCTGCAACGGTAGCAGCATCGCACATTGCGCAACCCAGCCCTTTTGTCACCCGCAGAAAGTTGGACGTTGAATTCAGTGATGGTGTGACAACTGTTGCATAAGGGGGCACGGTTGTTCCGTAACTGCAACAGACTTGGTAGCAAGCGCGGCCGCCGTAGGCTGCTGTTGTACCATTGGTGCTGTGGAAGGTAGGACACCATCTTCAGGTAGGAAACGTGAGGATGAGGACGCCCCGCGCTCTGACCTGCTCTTGTCACTTATCTCAATCTGGACGCACAGAAAATTGAGCATTTCTCGAGCATGCTGAGCTCTCTATTGCAGAGTCATGTCGCCTGGCGTGTCGTACGACGCTTCCTTTGACTTCTGCCGATAGAGTATCGCGAGGTCGTCGGGCGGGCACTTCATCAGCACGCGATTGAGGACTACGTTGCATTGATCAGGTGAGACGTCCAAACCGGTCAATACGGAGACCCGAAACTAGACTTTGTCGTAGAGCAGACGAAGTTTTTCGACCTGTGCCGAAGACTTGACTGGTGACAAGGCGAGGAGGTGATCAACGTGCTCTTAGATGAGCAAGCCGCGTCGGCCAAATCGCTCTGTTAAAATTTCGATGGAGATTGACAATTGACAATAATTTGTTGAAGTGTTCTGAGGAAAATGATTGGGGGAAGCCGAAAGCTCCCCAGTCAAGTTGGTGGCTCCGCCCACGGCGGGACCGGGATGTGGTGGCTCTCGGCGACGTCTCGCGCCCTTTGGACGGCCTGTAGTTTGTGCTCGAATTCCGAGCTCTTCAACAAGGCGTCCCACTTGGACTTGTATTAAAGTGCAGAGCCCGCGTTGTATGGGCACAGCCAGAGCATGCGGTCGAAGGAGCAGCATGCGGGACCGCATTTCGAGCACGACAGCGGGAAGTTGGGGTCTATCCAACGAAGCGCCGGGGGTGAGATACGATCTCGTCTGTAAGCGGCTGAAAGTTCAGGCCTGAGCCGTGTTCAGTTTTAGGCTGGGGGGGGGGGGGGGATTGCCTCTTGCTTTGTCTGTAATGCGATGCAATTTCGTTATAGGTGGTAAGATGATCTTTGAAGGGGCAGTCCTATGGGAGAGCCGGACAGTTAGCTCGGGCGCGGTTCGTGAATTCATGCGCCAGGCATTTGCTTCAATTTTGTTCAGTCAGTCGAAAGCCCTCGATTCCTGCCTTGGCTGCGCCAATCAAGTATGATAATAGGTACTTAAATTTCTATTTGACCAAAAGTTCTGTGTTCAGATGGATTGTGGCACTACAGTGATCCCAGAAGGACTGCTAATCGCCAAGTTCGCCGCAAAAGGAACCAATTTGAAGTTTCGGCAGGATCGCTATGCGTTGACGCGGGACTGTCCCGTAAATAGGAGTTATTGTCTCCGTTGGTTTGCGCGGTAAACAGTCCGTAACCTCGTTTTTGCTGAGGTGCGGTCACTACTGGCGTCGGCATTTGGTAGGGCTTCGTACGGACTTGAGACACTCGTCGCCGTCGTTTGCTTCGCAAGCTCTCGAAGAAAGAACCGCGCTCGCGACACTGCTTAAGACACCTTTAGGTTTTAATCGGATGCTGCCTCAAGTTATTCCTTGTAAACGTCGTCGTCATTGGCGTCGAAGATTTGCTTGTTGAGTCTGAGAAGCTCCACTTTCTTCTGAATAAGGTAGCTAACGTGAGAGTCCAACTGGAAGGCATCGGCAACGAAGGCCTGCAGTTTATGGCTCAGGAGCGCGATTGTTTTCGTGATGCTGGGCTTGACGACGTCGGTGCAGTACTTTGCTTGTGTTATCAATGTCCCTTGCGCTGCCGTCCGCACCAGTTCGTGTCGCCGCAGCGCTGTCGTTTGTGCTGGGCAAATTAAGTATCATAACACCGATAATGACACCGGGTTTCGTGGAGATGAGCAAGTAGCACAATGCTTACGCATACTTAGACAACTGCGAGAGGAGTGTCTACGTGAATTTTACAGTGGAGGTCCCAGGCACCCGTTCCTGGGTCGAGCGTCGGCGTCCCTCGAACCGCGTGAACGCGCTGGTGCTACTGCTCGCGCCTTCATCGTCATCATCTTCCACAGCTGGCTCTGAAACCGCTCATCTTTCCCGCGTTGCCATTCTGCCATTCTGCCCTTCGCGCTTTCATCGTCGTTTTCTTCCACAGTTGGTTCCGATACCGCTCATCATGCCAGCGTGCCCATACTACCCCTATCTCTACGAAGGCGCCGAAGGCACTGACCCACTGCCAATCGGTGTGGTGATTTCGGTCTCACAGTCTTTGTCTTGAAACTTGGAGGATGCTTAAGCTTCGCATTTAAGAGCGGAACGCAATAGGATTCAAATATCCCCGAGTACTTCTCACAATTTTTCTTACTTAATTATTTTATTTGTTTCTTCTATCACCTTTTATTCCCTTTACCCGTTTCCCCAGTACAGGGTAGCCAGCCGGTATTTACACCGGCTAACCTCCTTCTCTTTTTTCCCTTTCTTTCTCTCCCGGCAACTACAGCTTATGTAACCGCAATTTTTACCTGGAAATGCTGGCGGCGAATGCTACGCACGAAGGTGAGATTTCTGGTTCCATTTTTCAAGCGAAGTTTGTATTGTCTGACAAGTATCGGTGCCCCGCTTCTCCCAGAGTAGAGCAGGTGCGGGGAAAGCGAACCGGCGCCGGATCACGTGACGCACGCGACCAATCAAGGTCGTTTGGTGTGTCGCGGGGAGGAAAAGGGAAGGAAATGAGGTTGGCGCGCGCTCCGCGGGGCTTCACTCGCCTCAAATCAGTCTCGGCGTATGGATGGGAAGGCGGCCGTGGAGAAGGCTGCGCTTGAGCAACGGCGCCACTAACTCGCTAAGGAAAGGGCGAGTCGTCGACGTGCCGATTGAAGCTTGAGGGCTTCCGAAGCCCAGGTGAAACGTCAGCGAAGAGCTACCGGCCCCGAGTTTAGGGAAAACGAAGCAGAACGTCTGCGACACCGTCGTCTTGCCCTTCAGAAACCCGACAACGATTGTGCACGACACGCGACAAGCTTGGCTTACCCTCATTTTCTCGGCAGGGGAAAGGCTGGTGATGTTTTTTTCTTTCTCCCGCACGGTGGGCGCAGCCGCTCCCACGGATGCTTGGAGGCAAGCGCCATCTGGATGGTGTTGCAAGGAACCTAGCGGGTCACGCCGTGCCCACTGAGACGGAGCTCAAACGGTAGCTGGAAAAGGGGTTTGTGTTTGAATTTCAGCGTAACACAATTGCTTTTCCGTATATTCGAATTACGATCGGACGTCATCATGTCTGTAGGTTGTGTGTAAGTCGTACTTTACAATTTTTCTAACGCCTATTACTTTTACAAACTAAATTAGTTCTGTACGGCCCCTGTGCCACCAGGAGGGCCTGCGTGGGTCGGGATGCGTGGTTAGGGATCATTTTGCTCATACGAACAACGCCACCGACGCCGAGACTGGATTTTCTGCGACATGGGCCCTTAATGCCATCGCGTTAATATATCGCGAAATGAAGACACGTATACAGCTGCATCCAAATTTCGCATTAGGGAGTATCGTAATCGTCGGACATTTCTTTTATTAACTTAGCTTGGGTAGTCCGCTGACTGTGACAAAGGCGCATCACAGTGATGATACTTCAAGAGGTAACGCTGGTTAGATGAGTAGATGATGGTCTAGTGTTCGGCGGAAACCCCTCTGGCGAGGAAGGGATATAATTTAAATAGAATTCGCCAAATAAAAATAATGTTCTTTTGATGTTTGGAGGCCCCTCCGGGTTCCCTGACCACAATGTATACTAAACGCTTAGGCAGTGGCTTATGCAAAGAGTAGATTGTGCACAGAGCACAGAGTAGTATTGCACAGTGAGTGCAATAAATATCATGCGGATTGCTTCGTTTTCGTTTCACCGTGTGATGTGTGGATTGCGTATGCTGCGATTCTAGTAGCGGACACGTCGATAATCGCGTTTCGACGGCGATTACAGATGCCGAGTCCCAGTAGATTCGATGTCCCGTGTTTTTGCCGTGCTTAGATAGGGCGTTCGAGGCACTCTGGCCTTCCGCAACCTTATTTTCGAGTTGTCTCATGTGTCGTTTAGGGTCCCCAGATTCGCCGGTGGAGGCAGCATCACAGTCGTTGTATGTGATCTTGTAGATGACCCCTGGGAAACTACTGCACTCTAGGCGGCCCTTCAGGTGTACAACTTGGGCACGCAGTTCGCCTGTTGGGATGTGCGTTACCCAAATACTGTAATTTTTTTGAAGATCCCGGCGAGCCGTTCACTTTAACTAAACGCAGGGGATCGGTGCACGTTTTCCATATGAAAACCTTATTCAATACGGCGCAAGTGGTTGCCGCGAAAAACACTTTCTTTGTTCACATGTATTTAGGTAGAGAGCTTCAGAGCTAAGCTTCCTCTTAACCGACTAAAGCTTCATTCAAGAGGAAAGCACCAACGCACTTCTGGGCGAAAAGCTTGGAACGGCGAGTGCTGATGCTCTGCTGGAGCGCAAGAGTTTCCTTTCCTGGTTGCGGGCATTCAGCCGTCCTTGGCAACAACGCACACGTGCTTTGCTGCCTTTTGTATATACCGCAGCTCTCACCACACCCCATCCCGTTTAGGTCACCTTCCCACCACCAAACAATGCGTTGTATAAGTAACACAGACGTACTCGCTTGGCGTTCCACGTGCGCGTCCGAGCAAGAAGCAGACAGCCGCCAGAACATGATGTGGAGGAAAATTTATACTTCGCAGCATCGCAACAATGTCGAATATTTCAAAGCTATCCTTTTAAAACCAAACTAAACACGCACGTACGTTTTTTTGGTGGGTATGTGTTAACTTTTAACGGTGACCGGGGGGTGTTTTGTATTGCGAATACAATGGTTGCGTGTGACAACTATGAGATAAAGCAGCCAGTGTCGCTTACCAGGTGTGTGCTGCTCCAGCTGACACATTGGAAGCCGGTTGTAAACAGCAGACATTCTGGTGTGAGTTTCCAACTTAGAAGCTATTGTCAACGCCTTGATTTATGCGCATAAGCTACCTTTCGATATTTATATTTCTGCTACTCGTTTTCACTGCATAATACCCCTGTTTACTGTGGCATTTTCGAACATAATACTTTCAAGCCTTCAAATCAGTGTAGAATGAAGTCGTATGCTTTGTTTCTTTTTATGTCGTGTGCAATTGAGCGCGGTAGAATGAATTTCCATCGCGATGGAAATCTTCAACTTTGCGGTTACCTGTACACATCAGGGACGTCGCTGCTAAGGCCGTCGTTGCATTCATAAACGACTACTGTGCTTATGACGGCGAAGTGACAGGGCACGTCCTTAGAATGTTGACAAACACTTTCACTGCCCCTTGACTACGTGCCAACACCTTACCTTATACGTCATGTGCTGTAGTAAATGAAGTCACGTACAGTCATGGTACGGGATGCTAAAGTTTTTCACTGACCTACTTGCAGCGCCCGGGAGATAAATAAAACAAAGATGCTTGAGAAGGATCCACGATTGCTGTTTTAAAAACAAATACAGAATTTAGGCAAATACTGATCAAGAAACTACTTAAAACTTTTTATTTCCACTGTCCGTAATTTAACTGAATACACTCTGTACACATTATACACCGATGTTGAGTAGGCTAGATAAAGCTCGCAGCAATAAAAAAAATGTCAATGTTGTAAATATTCGATCCCGTGTTTTTTACCTTCATCGCAGAGGGGATGCCGAATTTATCAAGTCTCCATTAACGCGGCACTTCATCCAGCTTTGGATTCCTGAGAAATCCTAAGACAATCAGATGAAACTCTAATTGCGTAGCTGCGGTAGCAACGTGTTCGTCGATAATATACCGCTGCAAATGACAGCTATATCAACCGGTCAACAGCGGTACTGGTGAAGCTTTCTTACGTCTACATGGCACGGAGTGAGACTACCGCCGGTAGAACGCTCAAGGAACACAGCCGTAAGACAGGTACGACGTAAAAGAATTTCTATCCACGGTTTCTCCGGTGATACTTTTCCACAAATTATCAAAGCACAAGACGCAATGCGCACAGATCACCTGAGGTAACGATAATTTTTTGACCAACTAAACGCGCCGATTTGCCTGGACTGTTCCAGATCAAACGCTGTAGAGTCACTCACGCACATCGTCCACTTTACAGGTCACCGTCGTCCGGAGCAATTAACACCGAGGCTTCAAGCGCTTATTGACAACAGCGGACATTAGCTCGATAGGAGATGTTCCACGTAGGCCGCGAGCACATGGCTAGACAAAGAGCTTCCCAGGGTTCATGATGCCCTTAGGGTCAACGGCGTTCTTGAGCGTGCGCATCAGCTGGATGCCGTTCTCGCCGAGCTCCCGGACCAGCAGGCTGCGTTTACCGATCCCGATACCGTGTTCACCCGTCGACGTACCGTCCAGGTCCAGAGCCCTATACAGGTACAGTAGAAAATCTCAAAGCATAAGTATGGGAGAAGATCAAACGATACACAGTAAGACGCAAATGAACAGGCATTTAGTATGAATGTGGACAGGGGTACGTGTCCTGTCGTGTGTTTTGTTCATTCAGCGATTAACCTTAGGCGTGCTTAGCACACTCTTCCAATAAACGGTGATTCAGCCAGAGACAAACAAGACAGCAGCTCAACGAAGGGTGAGAACACTAGAAACGCTAGTCCGAGTCCGTCGATCATGAGAAATACCGTATTGGACATCTTAAGCGTTAACGCATTACCAGCGGTGGTGGACATCATCGAGTGCGACATATATATATATATATATATATATATATATATATATATATATATATAGATTAACACACTAATAAGATTTTTCCAGATTTTTTATTCAACATTTAAATTATTTACTTTAGTACATTTGGTCCAGCTGAGCCTGCTCGACATTTCCAGCTTGGCGGGAATCGCGTAACTAACATCAGTCGCGAGATAATGGTACTAAAACTAGCACAAACTACCGATGTGTTCCATATTTCGTTGTTCCAATATGTTTCTTTCTTCTTTTTAAATCGAACCTTTATATGGCTAGGCGAAACGAAAAAACGTCTGTCCGTCGCCTGTCCACGGTGAACTGTCATCATGAGCAGTGGCTCGAACGTCGTCGTCTTTTTCAGGAGCTAGCTCGTTGGCACCCCTCGGGTTGTGCTCGTGCCACTGCTCCCACGTTCGTTGCCGTCTTCATCCACAGCTGGCTGCGTTGCGGCGCATCATTCCAGCGTAGAATTTCACTTCTCTTCTCTCGTCGTAATGAGGAGGCCGCGTTTATGGGGGTATGAGCCATTCATTGTCTTACGTGAGGGACACATTTAATTTTGAAGCAATTTAATTTTGAAGAATCGCAAGCGGCAATGGCGGGCGAATGCTACTAACCACGCCGCCGAGCAAACTCGAGTCATCGAACGCAAGCGACAACGGCGGACTGCGGGCATACCGACAGTGACGTCGTTCTCTCCGTCGCAGCCGAACGTCGGGATTGACCCCGTTATAAACAGCAGGGCAGCATGTTTCAGCTTCGCTGCTTAACCATCTTTACGGAGTGCTTGGGCGGCGATTTTTTGTATGCGAAGCAGCTTATGGGCGGGGACTTTGTCCGTCCCTCCCGCAGCGTCCCACAGCGCAAGCGCGTTCCCTCCCCCTCTCTCTCCTCTCCTACGCTCCACCCTTTCTCTCGTCTAGGAATCCTCTACGGAGCGGCGCCCGCGTGCCACACCCCCACAGCGCATGCGCGTCGCCTCTCCCTCTCTCTCCCCTCTCCTATGCTCCCCCTTTCTCTCCTCTAGGAATCCGGAGCGGCGCGCATGACCGGTGGTGCGACAGCTGCATACTCCACTGGGGGCGCCACGGTAGTTCCGCGGTATGAAAATGACGGAGCGCGCGCGCCTAATTCTCTCTCCTGTGCAGTGCCGCGATGAGCGCTCGGGCCGCTGCCGCGAAACCATCTCCCGCTCAAGCTAACCATCTCCCCGCTGCTTCGCATTTACACAAGGTTCCCTTTAGCGGGAGATGGAGTAAATTTTTTTTGCGAGAGGGCAATTCCAGGAAATTAAATGCGCGACGCCAACATGTTTCTCTCCGACTATGCGGAGAGTCTTGCAATGTGGGAAGGCTCTGGCATTGCCTGGCTACAATTCTGCTACGGCCCAGCTGGTGTTCTAAACGTTAAAAATAACTATTTCATCATAGGTTTTAGGCTGGCCGTTGATAGACATTTAGTGATGTTTGTCGCCGCTAATTATATGTTGTACAATAAAATCACATCATATATTCACTTGACTACTTAAAAAATTGAAGTAAAATGCAAACATGTATGGCAGGTGCACGTTCGAGATGTCTGGTGCACGTTCCACATGTCTGGCCGGTTACTGAATGACATCTGTGACATAGGGGCATATCACCGAAAGTACTCCTGTAACGAAGTGTAAGATTTTAAATGCGAAGCATTTCTTGGCGAACATTTGCTACTTTGAGAGTATCTATCTGTCTATCTACCTATCCATCTATCTAGTCGCCGACGACTTTGTGCTCTCATGGTCGTTTCCCTAACTTGGTATGAACCAAAATTGGTATACTATGACAACAGTATATGACGAACATAAATGATGTCATAACATGAATGTCATGACATGCCTATCATCTAGGTCATGCAACAGCCGCCTACATCTTGGTGCTCTCATGGTCATTTCGTTAACTTGGTAGGTACCAAATCTGGCATACTATGACAAGTGTATGACGAACATAAGTGATAGGTAATGACATGCGTGTCATGTAGGTCATGACAATTACCCAGCGAGAAGTATTAACACTCAAAAACCACTGAAATGGGTTCGGACGTGGGTACTAAGTGAATGAAACACTAAAATATTCTGGTAGAAGTCATGGACATGAGCATGACTCAGCAAAAATGAGAATGACTCAGCGAAAAACATTACCAGTGAAAAACCACTGAGATGGGTTCTGACGTGCATACTAAGTGAAGGAAACATTAAAGGATGATGGTAGAAATCATACTCATGAGCATGACTCAGCAAAAATGACAATGACTCATCGAAAAAAAATTAACACTCAAAAGCAACAAAGTAGAAAAAAAAACTTGGTTACTGCTATATTAACTGTGTGTTTGGTTGAGCTTTGTGCGCCAGCTGGCTGCACCGTGCAAGCAGTTCATGTTTGAACCTCCATTCATCACGTAAAACGTGGTAAAGCGGCCAGTACACTTGCGCTTGCGTTTACTTGAATACGGGACACGCTAAACTCTATTGTGGCAAACCTTCGACGTGAAGCGATGGCCGCAAACACGTACATGCTGGCACCGTTTGGATTGGTTTGGATACCGAAAGTGCGATGCGCGGCAGCCACTCCGCTCGTCTGCTGCCTTGCAGCGGGGCACGATATCGCAGCTTGACATGTCGCCGATCGCTACGTTTGCAGCCCACAGCGCAACAAGGGCGAATCATGGTGCTCACGAAAACAAAGAACAAGGCCAACACTGACCGCGCAGCTCTCGTCAACGCGGAGCACGTTTTAACACAAGCCGACGACAGTTGCTGTGGGCCGGAAGTGCTTTTAATGTAGTGATACATGTCCTTGTGCATTCTCTTTCTGTTACTTTCCTTTTATATAAACAAATTAACTAACATCGAAACTATTACGAACAACATTTGTTCACCATAATGTTGGAAAAAGTATTGTTCACGCGCCCTGGGCAGCCAATCGGATAGCTGGCCCATTGACGTGTTATGGGCAAATCGCGTTACTTGGTTACAAAACTCAGCCGATTGGCGTGCGGCGATCGCTAGCGGTGTATCTTTTCAAAACCTTATAATAAATTACACGCTTTACGTGGAGCGCTTAGATGCGTCAATTAATGATCAGACCTACTCTAACGACTCAGTACGTTTGTACAAAATCGTGAAAATCGTTTCAGCGTCCCTTTAAGCTTCGCCTTAAAGAGTGGAACGCGATAGATTTATCGGGCTCCGTTCGCAACGCATTCTCTTTGTGAGTAGGCTTCACTGCACCACACAACGTGGGAAAGCCACCCTACAAAGAGCAATTACACCGATACCCTTAAAGTCGGTTTCACTTTTAAACACAAATGCATTGCTGGGACGACAGTTTTCCTGGGGCAATATAAGCCATCTAATATCAAAATGTGAAGGCTCTAGGACCTTTTTTATTACTTTATTAGGTGTTTGCTGTTCCCCCGAGGCACGCGCGTGTCCAAAACGCATTAAGCAGGCTGAGTCGCAGTTTGACCTGCCGAGGACGCTAGCGCCATCTGGATGGTGTTTTAGCAAATAACCTACCCGGGCGCGCCACTATTGTATGGTAGAAATGCTGGAAAAGGGGTGTGTAGCGCTCCCTCCCTCTGTTGTGACTGTTACGGAGAAACGGGCGTGCATACCGATTCGTAACTTTGGACGCGCCCCACAATTTTTTCTCCAATGCATCACGTTAGGCAGCATATCACATTGTAACAGAATTATGCTTTCTCGTAGATCAAAATTGCAGTCCGACGCTATCATGTCAACAAGTTGTGGTTAAGTCATACTTCACGATTTCCTGACGGATATTACTTTGAGAAATTCTTTTATTTTCACTGATGCCTTGCCTCACACGGAGGGACTGCGCGGTCGGGGTGGTTCGGGTTGATTTTGGTGGCCGGGCAACGCCGCCGACGCCGGATTTTCGGCGACACGTGGCCCTTAACGCTTTCGCGTTAAAACGCGAACGTAAAACACACAGGACCAAAAAAAAGAAAACAAACGCAACACTAAGCACTGACGCGAACGAAGCACGAAGCCAGCTTTTGCTTTGGCATGTCTGGTTGCCTTATGTGTCCAGTCTTCGGGATGTATTTACCTAATAGGCAAATATTCCGTGCATGTTCCCCGTCGAGTGCGGGTGACCGTTAAAAAACAAAAAGAAATCTGGTTGAGAAAGCCAGTGTGGCCGTGGCCCGAGGTCGGATATGAGACGTACCTGCTGGCCAGCTTGTGGGCCACCTCGAAGATGTTGGCGGTCTCCTTTGGATCGTGAGGATCGAACAGCATCATGGTGTGGAAGTTGCCGTCACCCACGTGACCCACGACGGTGGCCAAGATGCCGTGCTGCTGGATGTCCTCCATGGCGGCTGCCACCAGCGCTGGTAGCCGTGAAATGGGGACGCACACGTCGGTGACGTAGCAGCGCGTGTTTGCGCGCAGAGCACAAGTGGCGTAGAAGATGGCGTGCCTGGCCTTCCAGAGCTTGCTACGATCCTCGGCCTCACGCGCAAACTGGAACTCCGAAGCGCCGTTGCCTTGTGCAATCTCGGTCACCATGTCCACCTGTCCAAGACAGGGCAACCCCAGCATTTGAACAATTAAAATGTACTTCGCCCAGGCGCTTTCAAAGTCCAAAATATATCAATTTCGCCGTAAGGGCGAAGGAATGAATGCGATAGTAACATGTTAGAATAATACATGAAGTGTAAGACTCGTAGCTGTAGTGACAATATGAAATGAAGTAAACGTAAGCTAAGTAAAAGCAAGCCGTTGTGCTAGGGGTCCTCTGTCTGAATCCTGCTTTCGGATAATTTAATTTATGTCTAATAATTATAGCCAACGTCTTTCTTAACGACTCCCCCGCCCCTTTCTGGTATCGGGTATGGTTCGAACTTCTTTCCCGGGCCGATCCCGGAGGTTGTGCACAGCGGCGCCAATAAAATGGCGTCATGTACAGATTTCAGCTCGTTTGTGTTTCGCACTTTTAATATTTAAGTCTGAGAATATTCAAGATAAAAGACATACACTGTCTTGTTTCATGGCATTTGTTTGTGGGCTCCCATTCTCGAAATGGTGAGGAAAAACTGTGCCAACATTGTAAGACATGGTATGTGCCCCTTTAATGATGAAATAATTTGTAAATATTACCCGCATATGCGGCATGTCATATAGTATACATATACTTATTTATATACGGAACCTCACGGCGACGCTGACGGCAAAGGTTCGCTTGGAGCACCAATATAATTGCTATCGCCATAAAAAAGCATTGTGCTCCACCGAAGCAGACGAGGAAGATTGCCGCGGAACCCATCTCACTATGAATACCGACGTTAATTCGATTGGCATTGAAGGAATGTATTGCCACCGCCAAAACGCGACGTATACCAGGCATGTATGTAGCCGGGCTCCTATCTCGCGCTTTCCTCTCTGGACACGCTGTGCCATCTAGCAGCGTCGCCGCGAAGTCAGCCGGTGGCGCACGTGCGAATATATTATGAGCCATGCACCTATGCTGCGGCCGAAGTGTCATAGCAGCCGAGAAAGAGGACGAGCTGTATCCCGGCCCGCCATCTTTGTTGTTGTGGTGCCACTCGCTGTCACTTGTAAATAGCTCGGAAGACAGTC
This sequence comes from Dermacentor silvarum, assembly GCF_013339745.2. NCBI lineage: Eukaryota > Metazoa > Arthropoda > Arachnida > Ixodida > Ixodidae > Dermacentor > Dermacentor silvarum. The sequence continues at coordinate 193,690,852 of NC_051157.2, read as the reverse complement.
GGTCCTCTTTGTTTCGTGCTCGCGATCACTTCCCGCACCCTGATGCTCCTGTCCCGACTCCGCGGTACGACCACTCGCCATCCCCGCAGAACCAGCGTTTGCGCTCTCCACTGCCCCGTCGCTCGCCGTCGCCATACCCTTGTCGTCCATCTACGGAAAACTGACCAGCGCAGCTCCCAGAGGTGATGCTGCATTGGCCAACCGACCCGGAAATCCTCTGTTGACCCTGACTAACCGACAAAACCTTTTTAACGTGAAGTGGACGGCCTGTCTGTTTCGGCGCTCATAGACACTGGGGCGCAACTATCTTTAATGAGCGCTTGCCTTTCTTCTCGGCTCTGCAAGGTTCTTACGCCCGCCACGTCGCCTGTCGTTGGCGTTGCCGACGGCGGTCCTCCTTGCGTCGTGGACATGTGCACTGCGCGTGTGTCTTTGGCTGGCCATCAGGTCTTAGTTCTATTCACCGTTCTACACCAGTGTCCCCATGACGTCATCCTTGACCATGACTTCCTGAGCACCCATTGTGCCCTTAGTGACTTCTCATCTGGTCTTCTACAGTTGAAATTCTCTTCTGTACCCGACCTTAACACCGCGTCGCCACCGCGTTTATATGTCGTGAAGTTTGTTCGTCTACGACGAGCTACCACGACGTATCGGTGTCGTATCGGTGGACCGGTGTCGACGAGAGCACTACCATGCGCTTACGTGCCGTCTTTCTGCAGATCGCGGCAGCTGGGGTACTCATGTCATCGCTATCACCGCAACCTGGCCACGCCTACCGATGCCCGGTGGAAATGGCGGGAGCATCGCTGGATCTTTCGACCATGTCGGCTGTCATAGAAAACGTCAGCGGACAGTGGGCGTCGCCAACAGACCATCAAGTACTAAAGCGGCAGCCTCACGCCATCACAACGGGGACCGGTGTCGACGAGAGCACTACCATGCGCTTACGTGCCGTCTTTCTGCAGGTTGGTGTTGCATATCATGCTACTCCCAAACCTAAGAAGCGCCGTTTTCTGTCGACACCGTGGCCCTTGTTTCTTGCTATTCGCTTTATTGGAAGTGTGCCTTTCATGTGGTTTTGCATTACGAGCTTTGTAGTGCATCTGCTTGTACTTTTGTCCGGAGACGTTGAGCTGAATCCTGGACCTCTGACAGAGGCTCAGGTTGCAAGGCTCATGAAAGCTGTCGATGTCATTCCTGTAATTCAAGAAAACCAGCAAAAACTTTTGAAGGAGGTCTCAGTTGTCCAGTCAAATCAAGGCGAATTCACGGAGAAGCTAGATTGTTTGGCAACAAAGCTATCCAAAGTAGAAGAAGAGATTGAGTCCTTCAGAGGCACACAGACAGCTGTCATGGACCTTCAATCGACTGTTGAATCTCTGAGGAAACAAGTTCAAACTTTGTCAGAAAAAAACGACGACTTAGAAAACCGATCTAGGCGATGCAACCTTGTTTTTTATGGCATTACGGATACTGAAAGGGAAACCTGGGATGAGGCAGAGAAAAATGTTATCGGTTTGTGTAAGGATCTGCTCGGTGTCAGCATCAGTCACAGTGACGTTGAACGCGCTCACAGGATAGGGCGATATAGCGCGCTAAAGCCACGACCAACTTTAGTTGCTTTTTCGTCCTACAAAACTAAACAGAAGGTCTTACTTCAAGGCCGGAGGCTTAAAGAAACAAGTTATGCTATGAGTGAAGACTACTCCGCGCAGGTTCGATTAGAAAGAAGGCATCTAATTTCATTCGCCAAAAAGCAAACGCACCCCTTTAAGCTTCGGTTTAACCGTTTGAATATTGGAAACAGCACCTACATCTATGATAACGAGGCAAAAGAGGTGGTACAGTGTAATTCATAGCAAACCCTCGAAGCTGACCGTTCTGCGCATGTCAAACAAAATTTGCAGCTTATAATTATCAACTGCCGCAGTATAAAAAATAAAGCAGATGAGTTCGCGCTTGTAATTTCACTGCATTGTCCGGACATTATCATTGGTACTGAATCCTGGCTGGATGACACAGTTTCAAATACTGAAGTGTTCCCAATAGGCTACACGGTTTATCGCTCGGACAGGAACAGACACGGAGGGGGCGTATTCATACTTGTTTCAGATAACTTGCAAAGCTGGCCGATCGATCTTTGCAACATAGACTGCGAGCTTGTTATGTGTAAAGTTGCTTCACAAACTGGTAGGACAATTACAATAGCCTCGTTCTACAGGCCCCCAGGAAATGACAGTGCCGCTATATCTAGCCTGTCTGAAGCACTGGCGTCAGTTTCTTATGACGTGGTTCTACTGGGGGGTGACTTCAACCTACCAGACGTGTCCTGGGGCCGCGGCCGGCCGACGAACTTATCAAACTCATCGTTACATTCTGCCTTGTTGGACCTCACAAGTAGCTTTAACCTTACTCAGTGCGTCGAGTCTCCAACCAGAGTCACTGCTCTGTCATCCAACACCCTCGATCTCCTCTTCACAAATGAAGCTGATCTGGTGTCTCCGCCTATCTGTGTTCCCGGTATCAGCGACCACGCTGTCGTTCTAACCAGCGTTTCTTATCCACACCAAAATAGAGCTCGGCTTACTCCAAAACTGATATACTTTTACGATCAGGGAAACTACCAGTCAATGAACAGTGAATTAACTAATTTTCTTCCAACTTTCACAGAGGTTTGCGCAGAAAAAGATGTTAACACTGCTTGGAGCGTACTGAAAGATAAAATACTTGCACTAATTTCGGAGCACATACCATCAAAATTTCTAACTGCCAAACGTCGGAAAGATAAACCATGGATCACCTCCGAAATCCGACAACTCCTTAGAAGAACACGCCGTCTTTTTCAGAACCTCAGAAAAAGCAAAATGCCAGTTCCTTCTGAAAAATTATTTTCTGTCCAGCAAACTTGTAAAGCGAAAATTAGTGAAGCGAAGCGTCACTTTTTCAGTACTTTAGATGCAAAGATTCGAAACAATGACAAAATCATATGGAAGCTTGCCAAAAAAACCAGGAAAGAGAAAATTGGTATACAATGCATCACGTCTGACAATGGCACGATAACAAATGATGAATTGATAGCCACTGCTTTCAACGACTATTTCAGGTCCGCCTTTTCTGCTAATTCCGCAATGAACAATATTACGTTACCGGCATGTGCCTCAGTTCTTCAGGAAATGCCCGATATCACTTTATCAATTCATGGTATTTTTCAAATCCTTACCAGCCTAGACACAAACAAAGCGACAGGTCCTGACGGCATACCCAATCGCGTGCTGAAAGAATGTGCTAGCTCTCTTAGTAATCTTTTTTTCACAATGTATATGACGTCACTATCTGAAGGAATCATGCCGGACGAATGGAAATTTGCTCATGTGGTTCCTGTCCATAAGAAAGGGCCAAAAAATAACTTGGAACAATACCGCCCAATTTCTCTCCTATGTGGCGCTTCGAAAATTATGGAACACATCGTATACAGTAACCTAATAAGGTACCTGAATTCGCAAAACTTTTTTTATGCAGAACAGCATGGTTTTCGAGCCGGATTTTCTTGTGACACACAGTTAACGGAATTTTCTTTTGACATAACAACTGCATTAGATCAAGGTACTAGCGTTGACTGCTTGTTTTTAGATTTTAAAAAAGCATTTGATCGGGTACGACATGATTGTATAATACACAAACTTCAGCATTTAAAATTTCCCGCTGACCTAATGAACTGGTTAAAAAACTACTTTGTAAATCGCAGACAGATAACAGTGGTAAATGGATGTTGCTCATCACCTGTTCCAGTCACGTCCGGAGTGCCGCAGGGGTCTGTTCTGGGCCCGTTATTATTTCTTATTTTTATTAACGATATTGGTAAAAACATCCAGTCCAACCTACGATTGTACGCAGATGACTGCGTTGTTTACCGCTCGATAAACAATCCAAGTGACATCAAAATTCTTCAACAGGACCTTAATAAAATTTCGAACTGGTGTGCTACTTGGTGCATGACCCTAAATGAATCAAAATGCAACTACGTGTGCTTTTCTAGGAAAAAAACTGACGTTTCCCATTCTTACAGAGTGAACAACTCAACCATTCCGAGCGTAACAGGGGCCAAGTACCTCGGCGTTCACTTCTCAAGCGATCTTACTTGGCAGGATCACATTGCTGAGATTGCCGCTAAAGGGAATAACACACTAATGTTTTTGGCTCGAAATTTTCACCCCTGTCCTCTGGCAACTAAGAAGTTATTATACACGACATACGTGAGGCCTATTCTTGAGTATGCGTGCACGATATGGGACCCTTATCAGGACAACCTTAAATACATTCTAGAGCGCGTACAAAACCGAGCGGCACGCTTTATCACTGGGAACTATCGCAGATCTAGTAGCGTCACAGAAATGAAAATACGCCTAGAGGTTTCGACGCTAGCCGAACGCCGGCGTTGCTTGCGTCTCAAATTTTTTCATAAGATTTTTTACAACAATACTGGCATTAATAAATCAAAATACATGCTTAACCCACATTACATATCCCATCGCCGTGAACACACATTAAAAGTAAGGCCAATAAAGTCAAGAACGAACTTGTTAAAATATTCTTTTTTCCCCAAAACCATCAATGAATGGAACGCTCTGCCTGAGGACACCGTTTCTAAAACATCAAATTCAGACTTTTACAGTGAACTGCTTGCCATGTGATCAGTTTGTGTGTTTTGATGGTATTTTTTTTTCTTGCGTTTGCTGGCCTACTATATATATTTATGAGAGTGTGTAAGTGCGTATGTGTCTTTATATATGTATATGTGCACATGTATGTGTATATATGTATATATAGTCCTTTTCTTTCTTTTTTCTTTCTTTTGATTTGGAGATAGTTATGCTGCCTGTACTGTATTATTCGTCACCGTGTTCTTTTTGTTATGTAACCTTAATTACTACTGTTTTGCATTTGTATTGTTTCCCCCCCCCACTGTAATGCTCTCTGAGCGAATGTGGGAATGAATAATAAATAAATAAATGTCACGTTGACCTCAGAGCCCCCTGTTTGTGGCGGTTACTATGCCATCTCTCCTTCTCTAAGCGATCGTTCGACGCGGTGTGTAGCGCTCCCTCACTCTGTTGTGACTCTTGCAGAGAACCAGGCGTGTATACGTATTGTTAACTTTGGACGCGCCCCACAATTTCTTTCCGAAGGCATCACGTTGAGCAGCATATCCCCTTTAGGCGCACACGGGACTGTGGCCGTGACTATCGGTACACCACAGTCGTTACCTGGAAACCCGGACACAAGTACTACGCTTGACGACCCTCTTGGTGGTAAGATTGCCCCTGATCTGACCGCTTCTCAGTTCGAAGATCTTCGCAGCCTGTCAGCCTTTTACCGCTATGTTTGTGATTTTTCTTCGCCCCATCTTGGTCAGGCATCACTTGTAACCCATCGCATTGATACTGGGGATGTTAGACCCATCCTTTGGCGCCCTTACCGAGTGTCTGCGTCCGGAGGGCCGTGTCATTCAAACCGAAGTTGAGTAAATGCTGACTAAGGACATCACTGAACCATCTGCTAGTGCTTGGGCGTCCCCTGTGGTGCTTGTCAGAAAAAAGAAAACACCTGGCGGTTCTGTATCCACTATCGGCACCTGAACAACTAAAAAGGACGTATACCGTTTGCCGCGAATAGACGATGCGCTCGACTCTCTCCGGCGCAAGGTACTTTTCTTCCATAGATCTTGGGTCCGGCTAATGGCAAATTGCCGTTGACGAGCAGGATCGGGAAAAGACCGCCTTCATTATGTCCGATGGGTTCTACCAGTTGAAAGTCATGCCATTTCGGTTGTATAATGCCGCACCATCATTTCAAAGAATAAAGGACTCCCTCCTTCACGGATTCAAGTGGTCTACTTGTTCATGCTACATGGACGACGTCGTCATTTTTCGCCCACATTCTCCAGGCATCTCCAACGACTATCCGATATTTTGCTGCTGTTTTGCAGCGCCCGACTTCAACTGAACTCCTCCAAATGCCGCTTCGGACGCCGAGAGATCACCGTACTTGGTCATCTTGTTAATGCAGCCGGTATCCGCTCTGACTCTGCCAAAGCACGTGCTGTTACCAACTTTCCGACGCCGCGTTCTTCGCCAGACGTCCACTCGTTTTTTGGCCTCTGCTCTTACTTTAGTCGCTTTGTGAAAGACTTTGCAGAGATAGCACGGCCTCTTACATGCCTGCTCAAGAAAACATTCCCTTTAATTGGGGTTCAGCCCAAGCGTCTGCCTTTTCGCTGCTCATTGCACAACTCACTACGCCACCTGTGTTCGTTCACTTTGCCGATTCTGCTTCCAGGGAGGTCCGTACTGACGCGAGTGGACATGGCATCGGCGGTGCTCTAGCTCAATGTCAACGTGGTCAGGATTGTGTTATTGCGTATGCCGGCCGCCTCTTTTTCGCCGCTGAGCGGAATTATTCGACTACAGAGGGAGAGTGCCTAGCTCTTGTTTAGGTCGACGCAAGATTTCGCCCTTATCTGCATGGCAGAACTTTTACCGTCGTCACTGACCATTACGCTCTCTGCTGATTCTCAGGGGTCAAGGATCTCACGGGTCGCCTTGGACGCTTGACATTACGACTTCAAGAATATTCGTATATTGTGACGGCTCGGTTGGAACGACGTTTATTAGGCCCGGGAGCTCGTCAGCGAACCAGCGCAGCACACAGGCGATGATGATGAACACATATACAGGCGAAGAGGAGGATAGGTAAAGTGCGAGGATGATGATGATAACATACAGATGAGGAAGATCTGCGTAATAAACGCCCACAATATGGCCATCTACAAATCTGGCCGTTTGCATCGGGATGCCGACTACCTTTCTCGATGCCCCGTCGACCAACCGGAACCAGCACTGAGCGACTACAGTCCTTGTGTGCTTGCTATTTCCGAACTCTTCAACATTGCTGCTGAACAACGCCGGGACCCTGTCCTACGCAAGATTGTCGACCGTCTCAAGTCCCAGGCTCATGATGCCTTTCTCCGACTCTTTGTGCTATGCGATGACACTTTACATCGTCGAAGTTTGCTTCCTGATGGTCCTGACCTCTTACTTGTGATTCCGGAACAGCTCCGCTCGACTGTTCTGGATCAGCTTCATGATGGACCAACAGCGAGTCACCTCGGCGTTTCACGCACATACGATCGCGCACGCCGTCGGTTCTACTGGCCAGGCATGTCCCGCTTGGTGCGCCGTTACGTGGCCTCTTGTGACCTTTGTCAGCGCCGGAAAAAACCACCGCTTGCGCCTGCTAGCCTTCTTCAGCCTCTCGACGCTCCATATGAGCCGTTTCATCACGTTGGCCTCGACCTACTTGACCCGTTTCCTCTGTATGTATCACGAAACAGATCGGTCGCCGTCGCTAGAATATGCGACGCGATTCGCTATCACCCATGCTCTTCCCACAAGCTGCGCGACCGACGTTGCGGACTTTTTACTCCCTAACGTCATTCATGCAGCATGGTGCACCCCGGAAGCTCCTAACCGACCGGGGCAGACAGTTTCTTTCGAAGGTGAACGAGGACATTCCACGGTCTTGCTCGATGCAACACAAACTGACCACAGCCTACCATCCACAGACCAATGGCTTGCTGGAGCGACTGAACCGAAAAATTACCGGAATGCTGGCAATGTATGTGTCCACGTACCACCAGGATTGGGACACTGTATTGCCTTTCGTGAGATTCGCGTATAACACGTCAAGACATGAGACCGCTGGTTATTCGCCTTCCATTCTCTTATTCGGCCGAAATCCTACGTTGCCCATGGACCCGTTCGTGCCTTCTTCCGCATGCCCCGGTACTGAGTATGTTCGAGAGGCTACTTCCCGTGCTGACCATGCACGTCAAGTTGCCCGTGCTCGATTCAGCAAGTCTCAGATCCACCAGCAATCTCGATACAAAGCCATCACAGGACTACCCTCTTTGCTCCTGGGTCTCTTGTCTTCCTCTGGTCCCCAGCGCGCTGTGTCGGGTTTTCTGAAAAGCTGCTGTTCCCGTAAACCGGACCATATTGACTGTGCCGCCAAGTGAACGGCGTGACGTACGAAATCGCTCCATTGTCTTAGTCCCTATCTGATAAGCCCCGCATCGACATCGTGCATGTCATCGGCCTAAAGCCCTACCATGTCCCAGACACTAATTAACCATGCGTGTGCAGTGAACCTCTTCGGTGCCGTCGTACTTCGACTGCACCAAGTCGGTGCTTTCGCCGCCGGGGGGTAATGTTATGAGCCATGCACCAATGCCAGGGACGAAATAGAAGTGTCATAGCAGACGAGAAAGAGGACAAGCTGTACCACGGCCCGCCAGCTTTGTTGTTGTGGTGCCACTCGCTGTCACGTGTGAATATTGTATATAAACTCTTTTTGACATCTCCCCGTAGCAATATATTCAGACAAGGTTGTCCGAATATATATAACGCGGGTCCTGTTCCGCCTAGCACCGGACAAATTCTAAAGGGTTCCTTTGTCATTGAAAAGTGGCACATACCCGTGACCCATGTTGGTACGACGGTTAGTTCGGAATGCCCTTCTTGCAGCACAAGAGCCCGATGCTCTACCCGTTAGACCACGGAATACACAGTAACCAAGGTTGGCGTGACAGAAGTTAGGTGCTGACAGAAAGACAGATCGCAACTATAAGTGAAGTTCCCCCCAAAATGTTAATCGCACTTAAAAAAAAATCAACTAATCAAGGTAAATAATTACTTGGAATTAACGAACAATTAAATAACTAATTAAATAAACAAGCAAGGTGTCTGGCACGTACCGGCAAACTTGAACAGATCTTCCGAGATAACCGCAGGCACTCGCCGTCACAACGCTGGCGTCATGAAGAGCGCGGCAGCAGCGAGGAGCCAATTCCCCTCCGTGCGGCCTCTCAATTTAACACAGCGCATACGAAGAGATCGGCACGAAGTACTCTTGCAGAAACCGCAGGGCGCGCATAGGGGGCGCGAACGGCTGTGATCAACCGCGCCGCGCGCAGCCACCTCCGGAGTGGACGTGCTCTTTAACGAGAATGATAATTAACCAGAAGTATAGGGGGAACCGAGCTGCTCGATTTTCCTTAGTCACAAGCGTACGAAAGGAAACAACGAACCCGGAGAAGGCACAGGGGAAGCTACTTGGTATATTTCTTGAGAAGTGTATAAGAATTAGGATAAGTGGACGAATAGATAAATTCCTGCAGGTGGGGATCGAAGCGACATCACCGTATTACGCGTGCAGTGCTCTACCTGATACGATACTGCGACGCCATCCCTCCGGCCTCTTTTGCGGCTGTTTGGGTATACAAGATTAGTCCCGCGAGTGTTAGCCCGTGCCGCTCATGACCAATGCTACGGACGCGGAACGCCCTTTTGACGGCAGGTGTCACGTAGTACGTGAGCAAAGGAGCACGCAGGTGGCCAATAAACCATCGAATTTGGCATCGAGACTGCCAAATTTTAGTCCTTGGCCGTGCAATGAGCGAGAGGATTTCAGGGAATGGGCGGCCAATTTTTCGGTAGTCACGATCATACGAAATGACCGTCAATGAAGCCAGAGAGCGGTGCTTTATTGTATGTCATTTCGTATGATTACATTACAAGTGTAATACCACCGAGACCTGGCGTGGTATTCTGTAAGAGTCCACCTAGTGGACATGTCCATTTCGTCAGCTGCTGAAGTGCTGAATGGCTGTGGTGCCTGGCTCCTGTTGAAGCGCACCGCAGCCCAGCCAACCAGAACTTTACCAGCAGACGAAATGCACAAGTCCACCAGGTGGACGATTACAGAATACCTCCCCAGAGCCGATGCCGCGCTTCCTGCGTAGCTGAACTGATTCAGTACTGCACACGCCATCACCGTAGTTTCGTAGTTAACGGGTACATGACGTCAAATCATCTAGCTTGAATTACATACTGCAGAGTAAACCGTGGGCGTCCCACTGCAAGCGGGCGAAGTTTCACTACTTCGGCCTGTTAGAAAAGTTGTTTATGACTTTCGTAGGTGACGCTTAGAGGAAGCGATCTCTAGTACAAGTTCTGGGTTAAAATGTGCGCTGAGTGACCAGTTTTTTTATATATCATTAGACACTTCACTCTCATTTAAATTATTAACTGAGTATACTTGGACGAATACCAGCCAGCCACATTCAACGTCGGATTTCGTTGAATGCATATAGGATTTCGTAGCGTGTTTATTGGTTGCCTTTTTATGATTCATTGTTTATGGAATAATATACTGATACACCCATAACTAAGTGCACACTTTCTCCCATTGAATTTACCAATTCCTCACATTCTGATGTTTAAGTTTTTAGTATGCTACACAAATACTATCTTGTTTCAGGGCGGAGAAGGGCGCAATACGTATTTTCACGTTGCCTGGACCAGAAAGATGCCTTGAACAGTTCGTGCACCAACCTGTTCGCGAACGGCCTGGTCAGAGGACCCGTGAAACTCGAGGAAGAGCGTCGGCGCCTCCTTGTAATCAGTTTTGCTGTACTTGTTGCAAGCCTTCATGGTGCTCTCGTCGAGGAACTCGATGCGCGCCATGGGCACGTTGCACTGCAGTGTCTGCACCACGGCTTCGACGGCCGCAGTCGCGGTCGGGAAGGGACACGCGGCTGCCACGATCACCTGCGGTTGAACAACGCGATAAGTTTGAAGTGGCATCAGTCATGGCGCCATAGCTGTTCCTAACCCTACACCTTTTGAAGGCATTTCGTTTAGCTATTTCGCGCTTCTCTTAATTCTTGTGCGAAAGGAAAGAGAAACGGTATTGCCTAATTAAAAAAAAAAAACATTCTGGGATCTTACGTGCCAAAACCAATATATGATTAGGAAGCACACCGTAGTGGGGGACAATATTAATTTTTAACCACCTGGAGTTCTTCAACGTACACGAGCGTTCTTGCATTTCGTCCCCATCGGCATGCGGGAGCCAGGGCAGGGATCGAACTAGCGACCTCGAGCTCAGCAGCGCAGCGCCATAGCTACGCAGCTACCACGACGGGTAATATTTAAAATAAGCTTGAGGCACGTGAATTGCACAGTCTGTCTTACGCTGGCAAAGCTTCACAATACTGTCACGTTGCCGTTGCCTTCTTTCTGGTGTTTTACGTGTGCAAAACCAGTTATGATTATGAAGCACGCCGTAGTGGAGGGCTCCGGATTAATTTTGACCACCTGGGGTTATTTAACGTGCACTACAACGCAAGCACACGGGCGTACGTTGCCGTTACCGTATGTACGTGTGTCAGTATGAAAGATATAAAGATGTTTTCAACAGACCTCATTTGCAGGAAGCCCAACCAATGGCAAAGAACAAGACGAATTGTAACCTCAATGGAGCTACCTCCTAAGCTTTCAGTGTGCATTACACAGCTTTCTGTTTATGCAGAGTCCTTCGCAACATAACCTGAGTGGAATATGCCCCCTGTTTGAGCAACAAAGTAACGCCGACCTGTGCCTTGTACCTCGAGCGGCCAGTCACGCGGCAATGTTGCGTGTATTCGCGGGCTTATTTCACCCTCCGAAAAACACTTTTATGTAGCACGTATTGAGCAACAGAAAGCGGTATCAGAAGTTTTCCATCTTGCTCTACCACTTTCTCATTAAAGCTACGTATCTAATTGTAAGTTTATTAAGTAAGAGTAATTATCAATTAGGCGGAATGCAATAAATAATCTGAGCATCTGCAAGCGACCACATAGACTACCTTGGTTCTGTCAAGCTATGTGGCATTATAATATTTTTAACTCTTGGTGCATGATAGTTGGGACACACTGTAGAGGCCGATAGTGCAAAACCTGGCGTAATTTTGCGATGCATACAGCTTTTCTCTAAACGGGCCTATTTTATTTCTTGCCCAAAATATGGTCAAAATTGTTTTATCCATGAAAAAGTATAGAGTATCTATTTATTTATTTAGAAACCCAATAAGCAGTGAATGAACAACGGGAGCTAAAGTAAAATCTCAAAACGTAAACAACGTAAAAAAAATCTGCTGGCTCTCCCGTAATCGAGAGTAGATGTAAGCATGAAATGGCTACCGGTAAAGCAGATTGGTGCCGCGACGCAGGCCTGAGAGGTTACTGAGCCGAAATGAACGGGTTTTGAACTGAACCTCGTTCCAAGTCTCGTCTCGACCAAACAACCATCCGCGCCGCGCCGGGCGCTGACGGCCTGGTCACGCAGCGTGGCGCCATCTCTCGAAGGAGGCACACAAAACCGCGCCGCAGAACGCACGGACCGCTTGCGTTGAAAAGAGCAAAGGAAACCCTATCGCAGTGACAAAAAATGACAATCACGTGTATGGTGCCCTGTATCTGCCTTTTGAACGTCGCCATTGGAAATGACAACACTTGAGCGTGCCAGAAGTTACAACTTCAGTGATATTGTGAACAAACATAAGGAAAAACTTCTGAAGAACCATTTTCTTAACTTTTGGCTGGTTACCCGGTTGTCCTGGTTTTGTTCACGCAACGATGCCCGAATGTTCTCGCAGGTTCTCGTTTCGTTCTCGCGCCCATCCTCGTCTTGAATGCCCGGATAATGGCACCGGATTTTCGCTCAGGGTCTCGTGAAGGTCGCTGACAACGGGAGCTAAATGCATTTCATGCTTAAAAAAAGTATGCCTAGGAAGAATGTGACAGTTACCTATGCAGTGGTGAGAGTGCAATTTGGCCTTTTTGGGCGGCATTTGTAAGAAAAAAAGTTGCAGTTTCGCCTGGAAGGCGAAGTATCAGTTGCGATAGCAAATTAGTGAACAGCTATACAAAGTAAGGATCGTAGTTTTATCAGCCGTATAAACTTGTAGAGATAGGCATACTAACTAAACTAACAAGCATGATGTCACGCGCGCACAAGCAAACATGAACCCATCTCACTCGATGACCGCGAGGACTGGCTGTCAAAACGATGTACTAAGTCAGCGCAGCAGGAGCGAGCGAATTGAGCTTCGTGCCGGCGCTCGCATCAACGCGACAGTGAGGGCGGACTCTGCCCCGCAGCAGATGGCTCTCAAGATACAGCCGCGTGGGTAGACGCTCGCTTCGCATAACTCGCCCCCCCCCCCCCCCCGAAGCCTTCCGATGATGATGATTTAATTGCCTCGCCTTTGGTAACGCGGCGGTGACCAATAGTCACCTCGCCTGCGTGATTCGATCAGATATGCTATACATGCTTTTTTATTTAGCATTTTTGTATACATTTCATTAATCTTTTTTTTTCCCTCAATATCTACCTTGTACCTCTGCCTATGACTAAGAGATCAAGTCAGGTCGTATCAATCCCTCTCCCCGGAGACTTCCGGCGCGGAGGGAGCGCGCGGCCACAGTAAGGCGCGGCCCCTCCATCTCCCTACCTTCGCTCCGGAGCGTTGTGCGTGACTGGAAGACTGCGCTTCGTCCCCGCTTCCCGCCCTCGCGTGCGCGAGCCGTGATTGTCGGCTCACCGTCGCATGCACATACAGCGTGTGGCGCGCGGCGACGATTTTATCGCCCGTAGACTTCATACGGTACCTCACGGCGACGGTGATGCCGACGGTGGTGGAGTTTCGCCAGGAGTGTCCATATAATTGCTATCGCAATAATAAAGACGCGGATACAGTCCGACGTTTTCAGCGTGCCAGGCAGCGGCCAGCGAAGTAGGACACGTCATGCCGGCTACGTCAGGATAAGGAAACATATGCCCCGGCGCGTTGAACCTGGCACGCAGCAGCATTAAAATTTAATTATGGAGTTTTACGTGCCAAAACCACGATCCGATTATGAGGCACGCCATAGTGGGGGACTTCGGAAATTTGGACCACCTGAGATCCTTTAACGTGTACCTAAATCTAAGTATACAGGTCTTTTCGCGTTTCGCCCCCATCTAAATGCGGCCGCCGTGGCCGGGATTCGATCCCGCAAACTCGTGCTCAGCAGCCCAACACCATTGTATTGTTAGTTTATTTCGGCATAATGGTACATAATAGCATCTACAAAATGCTGGAGGCACAGACTAAAAGCCAAAAAAAGGCTTGACGGAGTCTGTAAGCGATAATTTCACTTTGACAGGGGCAATAGGAAATGTTCCTATGCGACAAGCTTACAATGCCAAAACTATGCATCTGAAAAATAAAACTAACAGTGTTGAAATTAACATTAAAAAGGAAATACCTTACTTTTCTGCACGAAATCAAAATTGATCAAAAGTTGGAGAAACTTTCCAGTATAAAATCAAAACTTAACAGCAGCAGCATTACAGAAAACAATGCTGGTTGTTTAAAAGAGTAGGCAAGGTATATGCGAACATTTGTCGGCCATAATTATTACGGGTCCGTGGTGTAAACCAAAAAGTGATTCCGCGCGTGTGATAAACATGCACTCTTTCAGTCAACTTAGCTAGTTCTTTCAAGCACAGATTGTTTGTTTTAATGCCTTGTTTGTAGCGTGTCATTAGTAAAGAATCGTACAAGTCGTCAACAGGTATTACGTTTAGGTTTTTACAGATGGGCCTTGTGTGTGCGTTATACGGAGCATTGACAATCAAACGGACAGCCCTTTTCTGTAATATAGAAAGCCTCAGAATGTTGGAAATTGTGGTGGTTCCCCAGACAAGGTAGCAATAGCACAGTTTTGAAAGGCAAAGTGAATTATACAACAGTTTTGCTTTCTCAGGCAAAAAAAAAAAAGTGTGCGCGATGATATACCAACCGTGCGAGAAAGACAGAACAAACAGAATCAGACTGCAAATCCCAGGACATGTTTTCATTAAAGAGTACACCAAGACATTTCACAGCAGGAATCACCTCAATTTTTGATGTACCAAGAAAATACGCTAAATCAAAGTTGTCTTTCTTGTTTTTAGCTCTAAATAAAACCGCTTTTGTTTTTGACTTATTTATAGTTAGCTAGTTATTCAATCTCCAGGTGTACAGTTTCGCGAGTACGTTATTTGCTCTGTTTTTAATTTCCAATAATTCTGATCCCAAAATATAGCCACTGAGCAACCACGGTGGGTGTAGCTGCTTCGCGTAAAGCTGTTGCCGCTGCGCATGCGCAAAAGCGCACGCGATTAAACGGTTTTTTTTGTTTGGCGAAGGTGCACACTCAGCACACTGGCTTCAGTACGCCTGAATTCTAGGCCAACATGCTGCCGGCCTGCGAAGCTAGCGTGCGATGTACTCTGGTCCACAGACTTCGGCGTGAGATAGGGCATGTTCTATGCCCACGCCAGCCGCGTTAAAGCGCGCAGAACACCGCTGGCCACGCCGACTGCGCCCTGAAGCTAGACTGTAGAGTGTAACTGGGCCGCGCGTGCCGCGTGGCCACGTTACGCCTCACTATACCCGCGCCTTCAATATTCCAGGCGCAACGAAACGTGAAAACTAATTTTGACTTGATCAGTGACCGTCATGATCATCATCATCAGCCTATATTTATGTCCACTGCAGGACGAAGGCCTCTCCCTGCGACATCCAATTACCCCTGTCTTGCGCTCGCTGATTCGAACTTGCGCCTGCGAATTTCTTAACTTCATCACTCCAACTAGTTTTCTGCCGTCTTCGACAGCGCTTTCGTTCTCTTGGTATCCATTCTGTAACATTAATGGTCCACCGGTTATCCATCCTACGCATTACATGGCCTACCCAGCTCCACTTTTTCCGTTTAATGTCAACTAGAATATCGGCTATCCCCGTTTGTTCACTGATCCACACCGCTGTCTTCCTGTCTCTTAACGTTAGGCCTAACATTTTTCGTTCCATCGCTCTTTGTGCGGTCCTTAACTTGTTCTCGAGCTTCTTTGTTAACCTCCAAGTTTCTGCCTTATATGTTAGAATCGGTAGAATGCAATGATTTTACACTTCTCTTTTCAACGACAGTGGTAATCTCTCAGTCAGGATTTGGTTATGCGTGCTGTATGTTCTCCAGCCCAATTTTATTCTTCTATAAATTTCTTTCTCACGATCAGGGTCCCCTGTGAGTAAATGACCTAGATAAACATACTCCTTTACAGACTCTAGAGGCTGACTGGCGATCTTGCATTCTTGTTCCCTTGCCAGGCTATTGAACATTATCTTTGTCTTGTGCATATTAATCTTCAACCCCACTCTTACACTTTCTCGGTTAAGGTCTTCAATGATTTGCAGCAATTCGTCCCCATTGTTGCTGAATAGGACAATGTCATCTGCAAACCGAAGGTTGACGAGATATTCGCCGTTGATTCTCACTCCTAAGCCTTCCCAGTCTAATTAAGAGCTTGAATGCTTCTTCTAAGCATGCAGTGAATAGCATTCGAGAGATTGTGTCTCCTTTCTTGATAGGTATATTTCTACTTTTTTGTGGAGAACCAAGCTTGCTGTGCAATCGGTGTAGATATTTGCCAATATATTCACGTATGCATCCTGTACTCCTTGGTTAAGTAATACCTCTATGACTGCTGGTATCTCTACTGAATGAAATGCTTTTTCATAATCTATGAAAGCCATATGGAGAGGTTGATTGTACTCCGCAGATTTCTCTATTACCTGATTGATGACATGGATATGATCCATCGTAGAATATCCCTTCCTGAAGCCAACCTGTTCTCCTGGTTGGCTGAAGTCGAGTGTTGCCCTGATTCGATTGGAAATTATCTTGGTGAATATTTTATACAATACTGAAAGCAAGCTAATGGGTCTATAATTCTTCAATTATTTAACGTCTCCCTTCTTATGGATTAGTATAATGTTGGCGTTCTTGCAGCTCTCTGGTACACTTGAAGTCGTGAGGCATTGCGTAAAAAGGGCCGCAAGCTTTTCAAGCATGATATCTCCTCCATCTTTGATTAAATCTACTGTTATTCCATCTTCTCCAGCAGCTTGTCCCCTAGTCATGTCTTTCAAGGCCCTTCTAACTTCATCGCTAGTTATAGAGGGTGCCTCTATATCCTGTTCATCACTACTTCAAATTAAAGTAGCTTGGCTTCTCTGAGCACTGTACAGGTCAGTACAGAATTATTCCGCTGCTTTTACTATGTCATCGAAATTCCTGATGATATTACCCTGCTTATCTTTCAGTGCATACATTTTGCCTTGTCCTATGCGTGGTTTTCTTCTCAATGATTTCATTGTGCGTCCATATTTTACTACTTCCGCAATCTTTCCCACGTTATAATTTCGAATATCCCTTACTTTCTTCTTGTTGATCAGTTTTGACAGTTCAGCGAATTGTATCTGATGTCTTGAGTTGGACACTTTCATGTTTTGTCGTTTCTTTATTAGGTCCTTTGTTTCTTGGGAGAGCTTCCCTACAGGTTGCTTTGGTGCCTTACCTCCCACTTCAACTGCTGCTTCTGAGATCAGCCTAGTTACGGTTTCATTCCTTAGCTCTATGTTATCTTCATCTTCCTGTTCTAAAGCTGAACATTTGTTTGCGAGCACCAGCCTGAATTGGTCTGCTTTCACCCTTACTGCGTCTAGGTTGACCTGTTTCCTCTTGACTAATTTCACTCCTTCTCTTCAGATTGAGAGAAATCCTAGATCTCACTAACCTATGGTCACTGCACTTTCCCTTACCTAACACTTCTACATCCTGCACTATGCTGGGATCGGCAGAGAGTATGAAATCTATTTCATTCCTTCTTTTTCCATTAGGGCTTTTCCAGGTTCACTTCCTGTTGCTGCGCTTCCTCAAGAAGGTATTCATTATTCGGAGAACATTCCTTTCCGCGAATTCTACCAACATCCCTCCTCTAGTGTTCCTAGAATCGATGCTGTAGTTGCCAATTGCTTGCTCACCAACCTGATTTTCCCCCACTTTTCATTGAAGTCGCCCATGACTACAGTATACTGAGTTTGCACTATTCTCATTGCTAATTCAACATCTTCATAAAATTGTTCTATTTCTTCATCATCATGACTGGAGGTTGGGGCGTTGGCTTGTACAATCTTCATTCTATACCTCCTATTCAGCTTATTACGACGACTGCTACGCTCTAATTAATGCTGTAGAATTCATCAATGTTGCCTGCTATGTCCTTATGAACTAGAAAAGCTAGTCTGAATTCTCTCCTATCAGGATACCTCTGTAGCAGAAGACGTAGCCTTTAGTCAGCACTGTATAAGCCTCACCAGTTATTCTCACTTTGCTAAGGCCAATAATAATCCAGGCAATACCTGATGATTCTTCAAATAGCCCTGCTAAGCTAGCATCACTCAATAGGGTGCGCGTGTTGAACGTTGCCAGGTTCAGTTTCTATTGGTGGCCTGTCCGGACCCAGAGATTCTTAGCACCCTCTGCCGCGTAGCAGGCCTGACCGCCGCCTTCGTCAGGTGCTCCGCAGCCGCTGGGGACTGAGGGCCATGGGTAAATTGTTGGAGTCATTAGGGAGGTAGCGGCCGAATACTGCACCAAGGAGGCCAATTCCTGTTCTGGTGAGGGAGCGACTTTGTTGAAGCTTAGTGGGCCTTCCTAATTTGGTTGCACCTTGACTAGTACTATAGAGCCCCACTAGCTCTCGGCGTTTTTTTTTGTTCTTTTTTGCCGGTGTCAGGCGCCACTCAATGCCTGAAAACGTAGTGGACTGGAGGCGGATTCGGAGTTCCGACCTTCAGCTTACTATACTTAAAAAAAGATTATATGTCTAGGAATACCACACCATAATCCTCCAACGTAACTGCAGGATGACCCTAAAGAAATGGTCATTGAAATATCATATGTTCGTACTATGCATCCGTTATTAACGCACGTAAAAGTGCCACTGAGAGGATCGTTGACTTCACGGATGTACTATCAGACTCGCTCTCACTTTGCGGTCACAACTCTTGCGTGCGATTCACGCAGTAAAGAAACACAAATTAAAAAAAACTTGCGCAAATTACGCGTTCAAGACTACAAGAAGATTCGCCCTTATAAGTACTTCCACGCACTAAATGAAACTCAAATGCTACCCGCCTTGTAAATACACGTGCGAGACACGCACGGCCTTAGACATACCCTTACATAATACGTCGAAGAGAAAAGAAAGTTGTAGATTATACCATTACTAAAAGCGATCGGCGCAGCCCGTTTCTAAGGCGCTGTACTCTCTATGTGCGTGCGGGAACAACCATCCGGCGATTTCTAAAATCAGCTGCAGTAGACTGCAAAATAATCAGTATCTAACCTGATACAGCGTTATTTTCAGAACTCGCGAAATCCGAAAAGAAAGACTTAGTTTAACGGAAACTCACGCGAACATATCTCTGCAAAAAATAAAACAACACTGATTCTATTCTTTCGCGAGCGTTCAGCTGTCACGTTTTCCTGATAGCAAACATTAAATTGACTCGAAAATTTATCTGCCTCTACCAACGACCAACAGAAACCAAACACTGCCCTCTACCTAACAGAACGTTCCTAAAACTCAAAGTTGTTCCAAAGTATCCTCTTAGAATACCCAAAGTATCATCAAAGTATACTGAGGATACTTTGTGCATCAATAGGCTTTATCTTTTTTACCAAAGGCTGTAAGTTGTACATAAAATACCGCGTGAAACCTCACACAGTATGTTTCAATAAAATTCAACATGCTGCCACAATGTCACTCAGGTGGTTGCCGCAATGCTACCCAGGTGGTCAAAATTAATCTGAAGTATCCTGTAATTACATGCCTCATAATTTATCACGTATTTAGCATGTACAACACTAGAATTGAAATAATTCTAATCCTGTTTTTTGCTATAAAATGTGTGAGGAAATTGTGGCAGCATGTGGAATCAGTGACCGTAATTTTGTTTTATTAGTAAAGATCCCAGTTTACAGCAGTAAATAAGTCTCTTGGAACATTAGTTCCTTTACCGATGCTGGAACATTCTGGATTTCTTTTTTTTTCTTTCTGGGTTTTACGTGACAAAACCAGTTCTGATTATGAGGCACGCCGTAGTGGAGGGCTCCGAATTAATTTTGACCAGCTGGGGTTCTTTAACGTGCACTACAACGCAAGCATACGGGCGTTTCTGCATTTCGCCTCCATCAAAATACAGCCGCCGCGGCCGGGATTCGATCCCGCGACCTCGTGCTCAGCAGCGCAAGGCCTTAGCTTACTCAGCCACCACGGCGGGTGATCCACATTCTGGATTTCAAGATTTGCTATCATGCTTCGAAAAATTTGAATTTTAGATAAAGAAAAGCACATTAAAACTAGATATGGTGCAACATTACAAAATGAACACACAGCAGAGTGTGAATGTGGGCACAGTTGCCGTATCACTGCCCTGAATATTACAGAAAGGAAAAGAAAAATGACAGCATATTAGGGGTGTGCAGGTATTCGAAATTTCGAATACGAATCAAATATTCCTTGCTCTTCGATACCTATTCCATTCAAGAATTTAGTATTTGAAACTATCGAATATTAATCTTTGTTCGAATATTCAAGACAACCGAACAACACCTCGAAACCTCGAGGTAAGAACCCGATGCAAGTGATTACTGTTTCGAATGATTTTGCTGCAGGAGAGCCGCGGTTGTTGCAAAGAGGCATCCGTTCCTGACCGAACGAAAGAGGCAGATAGCTTCTGTAAGGAATGCTTTGCTTTTCGAATGCATCACACATTTGAAATTGTTGTCTCGATTTAAGCAAAGAAGTTCATCATTTGGGTCAGTCTCAGCGCGGTTGAATTTTTTGCACGCTATGTGAAGTGCAGCAGCACCACGCCAGAAACTCATTCAACACGCATCTGCCGACGTAATGTTGGCTTGCCTGATTACTGTCATTGTCACGCTGCGTCCGGTAATCCATCTATATTATTTTCTGCAAGCCCGTAGCATAAGAGCTGCAGGTAATGCGTGTTGCAAACTGTCTTGTGCAATACATATAATGCAGAAAAGGTTAGCGAGCACTTCCACTTCTACTACAGCAGCGGCTGCGCAGGCCATGGCTGAACGTGGCCGCGAGATTTCTATCTTGGAGGTAATCTGCGGTGGCCTCAAAGATAAGGCGTGCCCATATGGCCGATGGCTTCGCGCGCGCTGTGTTATCGCGCGCCTAGTTTGCATAGATACAAGGGGCGACATGAACATGAAATCTCACACGGTTACTGCCGCTCTTTATCACGCCAGCGTTCAGACAGCGAATGTCCGCGGTCATCCAGTAAGCTGTGTTCGTGTTTGCCTTTCGGCACGTTGGCGTTAATTTAGCAAGCAAGCGAATGTTTATGGCAGCGTATACGGCCAATAAATCTACTAACCTTGCTTCGCATAGCTGCCTAATAACTTGCTATGACAATCGATGCTTCGACTTTCGGGCGAAAGTGCTACTTTTTTTTTCGGACAAAAAATCTGCTAAAAGAATATTGACGATCCGCACGGATCAGTAACTGTGTAAGAGAATAAAAAGAATGATGGAACAAATTTAAAACCCTCAGTGAAATATGGAGTAGGCATATTTCTAGAGGCACTTAACCTGTCAGCTGCTATGCAACAGGGACGGCGTTAACACTACAGACCGACGCACCTGTCGCGTGAGAACGAGAGAGAAAAGTGTGATGATAACAAAGCGATAACAAAGGTCGGCCTGAGGTAGATTTCTCTATAGCCAGCTACTCTGCGTCGTGCGAAAGGAAAGAGAGAACGAGATAGGGGTATGATAGGTGATGACGACAGAATGAATATGTAGAATACATAATGGGCATAACTACCCATGGCTTAAAGTCCTGACTCGTACTTTTCAAAAAGTTAAGGAAGGCCCGTATTGCCTGAATACAAGATCCACAGTAATGCCAAGGGCGCAGATATATGGCATGACAACTTTTTATGGTGGTATAGCTTTTCCACATGATGTGCGGGAGCGTACACTGAATACTCGCTACGCAACCGTATTTATTTATTTAGTTAGTTGGAATGTGCTTCCATAGAAATGCGGCATCTGTGATGGTGGCGATACAGCTGGAGAGTTTTGTGTTCGGCAGCAGAACATTATGACCATTTGGATCGCAGCGACGGGCGAGTAAAAAGCGGTGGTGGCTTTCATCTGTTCCTATCGTTTTATTAAGGGGCGCCTGCATTTTTCTGGTTCAATTCTTCCCGGGTAGACTGCAGGCTCATACTTATTTTCGGGTAGTAGCGGACATCGGCTTTCTGGCTACTACCAGAAAAAGCATTGAAGAACCCTGCTACTACGCAGTTCTTTTCCGAGTAATTCGCTTCCAAAAATGTCCTACTTGTCCTTGCGAACAATGGTGGCGCCCACCTGTTCCATAACGTTGTAGGCTTCCGAAGGAATGTGTCCCCGTGGAAGCTAATGCTAGAGCCGGTATGTCTGTGTATAATTTAGTCGGTAAACCGGAGTTGGTCGCTAGGAAAGCGGGGGGGGGGGGGGGGGGGGGGGGGGGAGTGCTTCTGGATACGATGCTCGATTTGCCAATTGGTGCAGAATTTTCTCCCCTCTGCTTGTCATTGTCTGCCGCACTATCGAGAAGAATTGCACCTTAAAGACTTAACGATGTGTGCAAAATTGGCGGTAGTCTGTTGGAGAGGATGCGGCTCTAGTATACGCTTAAAGAGGGCCAGAGGGCGTCGCTGAGTCGGTTGTTACGGATTTCTGAACGTATTTAATCGATAAAGTACGTTAGTTATGCTCACAACCTGTCTAACTAAGCACGCGGAACACCTTCTCGAGCAAAATTCATTGTAAATTAAGCAAGGCTCCTTAATTGTATTGGGAGACAGAGCAATGTACATAATACTCTTTTTAATTTCTACCTACTTTCAGTATAAAATATGATGCTGGTCTATTGCGAGAACACCCGTCAAAACTGCTGGAGCGAGTAAAACGCGAAAATTTATATTTGAAGGCCTTTCCGGTCTGACGCCGAATCACATTCGCAGCAGCCAATCATGTGCGCAGTCTCGTACTATTCGCGAAGTTTCAAATTTTCGGGAAAATGTACTGTCAACCATAAGTACCGCGACATAAATTGTATAGAGTCTGATGCACGTGGCTTATCCGAACAAGAGCGAATGCACCAGTATGTTCTACGAGCTCGAGAGAGCATACACATGATTTCCAAAGTGTTCGATTAGTAGGTGTAGAAAGGCAGGCACACAAAACAGACACAAGAAGGATGAGAACAACGCAAGCCCCAGCTATCAATTGAAGCGTTTGCACGAAGGCGGAAAAAATGGAGAAAAATCGCATCCTTGACATCAGCGCCACTCAGAATGAGTTTTTGTCGTTACTAATTCCAAGTTGCGCTGATCTCAAGGATACGTCATGGAATACGAACTCGCCCAAACCACCACCCTCGTGAACACAAAACGTATACGTGCATGTATCAAGGGAAACGCAGCGCCAATCCGCCAATCATGCACAATCGTGGGCACTCGCTAGAGATATAACGGTTTAGGCACGGTACCACTTTAGTCAACATATTCGAAGGCTGACTTACGCTCATGCTACCGCTATTATTTATACGCCAAGCCTCGACCTAGAGTAACTGAGGCTCGCTTTAAGGGTGCTTATACAGTAACTCTACCTCGACCGTCTCTCTTGCTCCCCCGTGCGGCCTGCCAGTTGATGCATGTCAAGCTAGTTGATCAGCTCCCTGTCGCGCTAATGCCTGATCGGCGCGGCGCTCCAGTGACATCCGCGCTTCGCATATTGAAAATATAGAAGGCACAGCGCCTAGCAATCGTGGTTGAACGCGATTGGCTGAAACGTCGCCAGCGACGCTCGACGCCGCGAAGCCCTTAGCAACCGCTCTGAGAGTAGACCGCGCCGCCGGACGCCTAACCCAACCAAACGCCTGGGAACGTAATGCGTCGCGGGGCGTATGTCGCAGGCACCAAGCACAAAATGGCGGCGCGCTGCTACCGTGTGACATCAAAGCGTCGTCGGCGGCGTTTCAGCCAATCGCGTTCGAGCGCCGTTGTTAGGCACTGTGGATTCGAGATCTTCACTATACGCGTCCGCACTACCTGCGCTTATTACTGCTCACCTGGGGCGCCGAGTGTAGCCGAAGGGTGGCCTGCGTGATGATGCCCAGCGTGCCCTCGGAGCCGACGAACAGGTTCGTCATGTTGTAGCCCGCAGACGTTTTGCGCGTGCGCCGGCCCTTGCCCGCCGTGTTGACGACTGTGCCGTCGGGGAGCACGACCTGCAGGAGGAGCAAGAAACACGCCTGTGAACCGAGAACGAGCGCCCAATCCGAAACCAAGCATAAGATCACCTTTTCCCAGGAGTGCGCTGCATTAAAACGGGGACGAGACCGGCTAGACGGCAGCGAAAGAAATCGCCATAATTTATCATTTCAGGTAGGCCTTTCATCGTTGGCGTTGGCTTAGAAATAAGCTCCCGTGTTGAATAAATCACCTCCGCTATTCAGAACAGAAACCCATAGCTGTCAAGTAAAGTTGGTAACTTCTTGTCACACGTGTTGATCAGTTCATAGTAACAGCAATCGTAACGGGAATGCTAATGAAAATACCGAGGCCAGCAATCTTGTCGCATAAACAGGGTTCTAATTCGCTAAAACTCGTACCATGTACCGTGTGGTGTCACTCACCTTCTAGGCACACGGTGAGGCTCCTCCGCGTGTCACCCCTCCCCCGTCTCCCCTCTTTTTTTTTTTGTCAGACCCTCCTATTTCTTAACGCATAATTTGTACAGTGAATGCGAAATAAAGTAAGAGGGCAACGCTGCTATTTCTACCTGTAATTCGGCATTTATTTCTGTAAAAATATTATATGGTGGCATTTTGATATGTCACGTTTTGTAAGCGTTGTAGAAATTGTGCCACTAGACACTGCGAACTCCGAAGCCATGGCGCATTCGCTTCAACGGCCCATTCAGGTGTTGAAGCAAAGCTGCTTAACCCCAGGCGGTTTACTTTTGCCGGATGCGAGAACTAACAAAGTTTTGTGCCCCGAACAGAGACGAGAAAGTGAGCGTGCCCACATGCAACGGTATCCAACTGGCCAGTGCAAATACGAAACAGGGGCTGCGAATGCGATACAGACATTGAGGTGGCGTAGGGACACAAGTGCTAGAGGATGTGCTGACCAAAAACGTTTCCTATGAAATCAGTTGCATCGCTACGCCGCACTGCACAATTTCTCAGTATACGCGGCGAAGCCATCACAAAGCCTCCGCGCACCTCCAAGTTGAGCACGTTCTCGCGCATAGTCCCGTATCGCACGGCGTTGGTGCCCGACGCGCTGGTGGAGCACATGCCGCCTAGCGAGGCGTCGGCGCCCGGGTCGACGGGGAACCACAGGCCCGTGTCGCGGATCTGCTGGTTCAGGTTGCGCCACGTGAGGCCGGGCTCGACGACCACGTCGAAGTCACTGGCGTTCAGCTCCACCATCTTGTCCATCTGCGAGAGGTCGATACAGACGCCGCCCTGCATCGCCTGCACACCGCCCTCGAGTCCGGAGCCGCTGCCGAACGGCATCATGGGAATTCCCTTCTGGTAGCACAGCTTGGCCACCCGGCTGACCTGCGCGAGAAAGCGATATCGGGTATACGGCGAGGCATGAGCACGAAGCAAAGAGCTCACTTCGACGCTGTTTGCAAGATTCGATCAATTGAAGTTTTTTCTTCGAGGAGTGCTGTTGTCCGCGGACGGGCTCCCAGGTGGTGTTAGCACCGCTGCAGACTCCCGTACCAAGTTCACGGTCACGCGGGGTGTTGACGTGTCTGATGCTCCTACGTGTTATCGAGTTGAGGCAGTGGTGAAGTGCGCGGTATTTCGATATCGCAACCGTGCTAAGAAAAGCTCCGGGCACGAAAATGCTGTTGAAGCCAGCTCCTTCTTCATTCCGAAGGTCCTGAGGAACATGTGCGAAAAATGTATGCACTTAAGCAGAACGATTGCACAATACAAACAGTTGCAGAGGAAAGCGATGGCGGTGCGTATTAGACCATAGTGGTCCGTAGAAAGCTCATGAACGAAAAAATAAGTTTCATTGTTGTGAGCATTTTAACGCGAATCGAAACATGATTATTTACAAATTCAATACGTGTCTTGGCATGGATAAACTAACCGCAAGCGCGACATGTCTCCACAACCAAGAAGTTTAATTAAAAGCAGAGAGGTTTGCCATCGTAGTAGTATTCGTCTACATAATACTCTGCTAGATACTAGGAGAGGGGAGAGAGACAAACCCTATACGAGAACTAAGCTCTTGCTTTCATCGTCTTCACAAAGTATAAAGTTAGAATTAAAATGAAATTGTGGAGTTTTAAGCGCCAAAACCAAGATCTGATTATGAGGCACGCCGTAGTGGGAGAATCCTAAATTATTTCGGCCAACTGGAGTTGTTTAACGTGCACCCATTGTACGGTACACGGGCGTTCTTGCATTTCGTCCCCACCGAAATACGACCACCGAGTCGAATCTTGTATTCGGCTCCATACCGCCCTCTCCTCAAGCATGAGGAGGACGCCATTGAGGTCATCCTCCGAAAGATGATTAAGCGGGCCCTTGATCTCCCGGTCAGCACCTCTAACCAGCGCCTTGTGGGCCTGGGGATGGTGAATACGCATCGGGAGCTCAAGGAGCCGCGTCTTACCAACCAGATCACTCGTCTTTCTAAGACACTGTCAGGTGGCCGCCTCCTGGCCCGACTGCGCCTGCAGACAGATGGAAGAGCGCGTACGTACGCCGCAAGAATGACGCTATGCCCTGCATCGTGTGCCCTCTTCACCAGAACATGGCACGCACACGCCATGATGGCAGACGCCATGGCTCGGGTGGAGACCCTGGAGCGCCATTATGACTGAAAGCCGGCGTATCCTACGTGGACGCCACTGGCCCACATCATGAAGGATGGTTTACGGCCGCGGTTGTCCATGAAGGCTTTTAAAGTTAAAAGTTAAAGGCCTTAGCTTTTGCGCCAGAAATAACATGAGCGGAGGAAGTCGTCATCGCGTTGGCCGCATCCGATTCTCGCTCTCAAACCATCATTACCGAGTCGCGAGGGGCCTGTCTGAACGACGAACAGGGTCAGATTCCATTCCTGGCCTATCGTGTCCTTCAATCTAGCTGCCGAACCGGGGACCCCGAAACCCGATACGTCGTTTGGGCTCCTCACATGGGATTAGAGGTCAATGATGCAGCGGATGCTGCCGCCCGCGCGCTATATTGCCACGTGTCTAGCGCGGCGATGACGACGACATAAGACACATCGGCACTTAAGAAAAACATAGCAAGAAGAAGAAGAAGCAGTGACTAGCGCGCGGTATTTTAAAACCGTCCGTTCTTGTTACTGCCTCTGCCGACAAGTGCGGTTCGTTTGTCCCTCGAGCTTTCGCCGTCGTGACACTGGTGGAGGTGCTGGGTACCTGATGCTCGGGACGCCTGCTCGGACCCGTACACGCAGTCCCGAGAATCAACCTGTCGACATTACTCCAGTGCACCGATTCAGCCGCCGCCTGTTAGGCCTGAGCCCAGAATTCACCAGCGTTCTAGCTCCGACCAGCATGGACACTCCTACATCGGCGAATCTTCCTCCTTCACAGATGGCGACAAGCCCTTCTCAGGTGACTCTTCAGCATCCTCTCGTTCCGGATATCTTTCGTGGCGATGCGTTTGATGACGTTGAGGACTGGCTTGATCAGTATGAGAGGGTTGCCAAAGTCAACGAATGGAGCGCAGAACAAAAACTTAGGCGCGTCTATTTCGCACTAGAAGACAGTGCGCGCACGTGGTTTCAGAACCGGGAAGCGTGCTTCCAAACGTGGAACGACTTTCGACGCCAACTCCTGGATATGTTCTCCTGTTCCGACCGGCGGGATTACGTGCAACAGCAACGCGCTTCCAGAAACCCAACAAAAGCGTCGCTATGTATGCTGAGGATATGTCCCGTCTATTCCGCCGAGCTGACCCCGATATGCCCGAGACTAAGAAAGTGCGCCATCTCATGCGCGGAATTAAGGAACAGTTGTTTGCAGGCCTAGTACGAAACCCACCAACCACGGTAGACGAATTCATCAAGGAGGCCACAATAATCGAGCGAGCACTTCAACAACGATGCCGCCACATTGACCACCTGTCCAATACCACGCCGATGAGCGCCGCCGCTAAGAATGCCACCACTAGCGAAAGCTCTCTGCTAGAGCTGATTCGGAGCATACTGCGTGAGGAACTACAAACCCTGGTTGCTCCTTCTCCCGAGCCAGCAGTTGCTTCTGTTGTCGAAGTCGTCCGCCAGGAGCTGCGGCAAGCCTTTTCATCGCCCGTGCCGTGCCCCGAATCACGCCCGTTGAGCTATGTCGATGCTGTTCGTCGTCCTCCCCCTCCACCACCGACCACGCCGTTCCCTCCGCGACCTGTTACCACTCCATCGTGGCAGCGGGAGCCTAGGAGACGTCCACCAGCTCGCCGAACTGAGTTGTGGCGCACTGTCGACCTTCGGCCACTCTGCTTCTACTGCGGGGAACCGGGCCACATTGCCCGTTACTGCCCTCATCGAGACGTCGCGTTTGAAGGCTTTCCACGTTCAGCTTCCCCGCGCTTTGAATACCGCCGTGCCCTGGACGAGGGTTACTCGCCGACCACCCAAGCCGCTTCGCCACGTCGTCGCTGGCAGTCTCCGTCACCTCAACGTTCCGCTTCCCCCAACCGTCCCAGTTTCGCTGACGTCGTCAGAGGCCGTTCCCCCAGTCCTCACCGGGGAACCCAGTAAACCACGAATGTCCATGGGACGTACTGGTAAGGTCGAAATGTCCAAGACGAAAAACGACATTCTATAAACATCTAATGGATGTCCCATTCGTGCTTCGTGCCATGTGGCTGTTCAAGGGACGTTCTTTGGCTTTCTATTCTGGATGTCTAACGTACATCTAAGACATGGGAACCATGGACGTATATGTATGCGACAGCAGCACACATATTACAGCAGAAATTCCACTGGAGTTGTCTAGTATGCGAAGCATACCCCAAAATCCTGGCAGTAGTGCAGAAAGGGCCCAAGCACAATGGCACATACCCTGTGAACTAGCGAAGGTGTTTAAGCCTAGTCACAATACGTGGCCAATACCTTGTGATAGCCAATAGATAGCCAATCAATAGCTAATTGATAATCTATCAATAATCAATAAATTCTGGAAAATGCTGGGGATAACTTGGTAGTGCTTAGTCTAGCCAAAATACGTGGCCAATACCTTGCATTAGCCATGCAATCAATAGCTAATCGATAATAGATCAATAATTAATAAATTCCGGAAAATGCTGGTTCGGATGACTCATAGTGCTTAGCCTAACTCAAATACGCGGCCAATACCTTGCGATAGCCAATCAATACATTCGAAAAATAGGGGTGATGACTTGGTAGTGCTTAGCATAGCCCAAATACGTGGCCAATACCTTGCGATAGCCAATCAATAGGTAATCGATAATCGATCAATAATCAATAAATTCTTCAAAATGCTGGGAATGACTTGGTAGTGCATGGCCTAGCCCAATTACGTGGCCAATACATTCCGATAGCCAATGGATAGCCAATCAATAGGTAATCGATAATCAATCAAAAATCAATAAATTTCGGCAAATGTTGGGGATGACCTGGTAGTTCTATGTGCCGATCAGCGGCGCTGTTTCTTTAGCCTTGCGCCACTAGTGCAAGCTACAGTATTTTTTTATTGTTCCTTAATGCTTATTTTAAAGCTGCCAATCATCTACATTTACACTATTATAACGAATAAATGTATTCGGAAATTACGCATTTTAGTACAGATGCAAGGCATTACACTTTTTGCGTCACGGAGAGATTTTCCTGGGGTACTCGCTGAAGAATGCTTGCGCATTAATACGAGGTGCTATTATTGGAAACAAATTTAATCGATGTGAAAGGGTTTTATTCACTCGATCGTCAATTCAGCGCGGCGGACACTAGTTAAATAGGCGTCTCTCAGATAAATTACAAAATTCATTTAATTAACTTTTCCATAAGTGATCTTAACGCCATCCTGCAATAGAGCCCCGTGATAAGCTCTTTTGAGTCATGTGGATGCCCCATGGAAGTTAAGAAAACGCGGTTTCAGCATCACATCTGCCTAGTTTCGGTTTCATCAACACATCGTCACAAGCAAAACAAACAAAAAAAAACAGCCGGCTCTTTAAAGTCATTTTATAAAAAAGTGAAGTATACATGTTCATGTACACCCTAAAAATAAAGTTGTGACTGTGCTTGTACAAGTTGCTGTGCTTCGTGCTTGTACAAGTTGGGACGCCGCCATTGTCATCGCCAGCACCATTTGCCGCTCGTAGCCGCTCGCCGCTCATTCGCGCGCATTTTATTACAGCTTTTGGTCTGTGGTGCTGCTGTGTTCCGAGCCGCCCGGGTCGCCGTTTTCAGAGCCTTGTTTATTTTATTTAATAGTTTCTTGTGAGCCCGAAAGACACAAGCTTCGAGAGCCTTCATCCTTTTCAGCGCAACGTAAAGGTAAATTGAGTTGACGCTTCTTAGACTGAATTGGGGGTTGAGGTTCGCCATCATGATTCCGGAACCATAGAGTTCGTAATGGCATTAATGGTGCAGCAACTTTGAAAAGCTCAGCGCTAGAATTTGTGATTTCATTTTCGTGATGGTAGCCTTCATTAGCATTGTTTAATTTTGCGTTTGGTTATTGTTTTCTACAGCATGCCGAAGCTCAGCTGGACAAAGCGCCATGTTCGCAACAGAGCTCGTCTCGAAGTCGCGGCAATTTTGGAAAGACCTTCAAGCTTGAATCTTGCAGTGACGGAGCATTCAGCTGAAATTTCAGTTGGGACTGCTTGCAATGAAGAATGCATTCAAGAAATAACTGTTCACAGCTCTAATTCACCCACTGGCTGTAAAAGCCGTTCATCTTCTCAGCAAAGTGCTCGTGAACTGTCCCCTGTTCGCAGCTCGAATTTCCCCGTTAGCAGCGAAAGCGTTTCGCCTTCCCAGCAAAATGCACATTGTGTCTTGGAGTGCATTTCTGAAATTCAGAAACCCGTTGATAGCAGTGATGTTGAGCACGAGCTAAGGGTCAGAATTTGGTCCGAAAGTGATCCAATGACTGACGGTCCGCAGCCAGGCACTCACGAAAATTCGGTTTGGCATGCTGAGAAGGGAAGCTCTAATGCGAGTGACAATTTTCCCTCGGAGTTGGCAAGATGGGCTGTTGTCAACAACATTACTCATCAATGTCTCTCAGCTCTACTGGTTCTTTTGAAAACTCATATCTGTTTTTCCACACTTCCAAAGGACGCTAGAACCTTGCTCAAAACACCTCGTGCAACTGCTGTTGTCGCTGATGTTACTTATCTGCCTCCTGGACAGTACTGCCATTTTGGACTAGAGAAAGGGTTCATCAGCTTACTTGGTGAAGTACACAGCGCTCAAAAAGTCAGCCTTTCATTCAACATTGATGGCTTGCCTCTGTCGAAAAGCTCACGGGAACAACTCTGGCCAATTCAGTGCTTGGCACATTTTGATTGCTCTGGTCATGAAAGTACCATGGGTCCAATCATTGTTGGTGCATTTGTTGGTTCATCAAAGCCTGACTGTGCCAATGCGTTTCTTAAACCTTTTGTAGATGAGCTCAAACATGTGCTTTTGAAGGGAATTTTAGTTATAGACAAGCCTCTTAAAGTTGAAATCAGAAACTTCATATGTGATGCCCCAGCTCGAGCCTTCATATTTAAAACTAAAGGACACAGTGGTTACTCAGGGTGCCCAAAATGTACCGTAGAGGGTAGCTACAAAGAAAAGATGTTTTGTCCTGCTGCATCAGCTATGCTGCGAACAGACCAGTCATTCCGAAACCAAACAGACCTGGAGCATCATCAGGGTGTATCATTGTTAATGGAACTACCAATTGACTCCATCAATAGTGTGCCTTTAGACCCAATGCACCTAGTCTACCTCGGAGTTGTGAGAAAGCTCGTCAATACATGGCTTTCGGGGCCCTTAGTGTTCAGACTAGGCCCTACAGATCGCAAAGAAATATCTGTAAGAAATGTTGCATTGGAAAAACATGTCCCTATGGAGTTTGTGAGGAAACCGAGAACACTGGAAGAGAAAGATCGCTGGAAAGCAACAGAGTTCAGGGCACTTCTTCATTACACTGGGCCCATAATCCTCAAAAATGTGCTATCTGAAGCTGTCTACTCAAATTTTTTGGTACTTCATGTCGCAATTACTATACTGAGTACTCGATCACTTTGCCAGGATCATGCGGGTTTTGCAGAGACACTCCTCAAGCACTTTGTGAAAGGATTTGTACAGCTATATGGCGAAGAGGAGGTGTCATACAATGTGCACTGTTTGTTGCATCTTGCAGAGGATGCCCGTTTGTATGGCCCTCTGGATGCATTTTCTGCTTGCCCCTTTGAAAGCAACATGCAATTTATCAAAAGACTATTGCGCAAACCTGGCTGTCGTCTTAGCCAGCTCTATAACCGCTTGGAAGAAAACCGTATGCACAAGCATCAAGCTGATGTTTTTATTCGTCAGTCATCTCCATTCACTCTATTGGGAGAGAGTACAGAAGGAAATCTACCAGTTGACTGTAAATTTCCTAAATACAATGCTGTAAAGTTTCAGTCCTTCACGTTAAGCTTGAAACCATCCGACAATTGCTGCCAAGTTGATGAAGACATTGTGATTGCTGAGGGCTTCGCTCACAGTAGATCAGACGGAAACCCATGCATATTTGGCAGGTTGTTCTGTAACATTGAACCATTGTACAGCTACCCGTTGGACTCAACAAGACTTGGAATTGCTATTGTCAGCAAACTTTCTTCCGTAAAGTGTTGGCCTGTTGAAAAAGTAAAAAAGAAACTTGTCAAGCTGCCATACAAAGACAAATTTGTAGTTTTGCCACTGTTGCATACGGTATAGTGTATGCTTTTCTGATCATGCTTGATTTATGAGCAGTGATTTTTAACAAGCACTGTATTATGCCAATATGGGAAAGACTTCTTGTATTATGTACTTTC
The DNA here is from genome assembly GCF_013339745.2 of Dermacentor silvarum. Lineage (NCBI taxonomy): Eukaryota > Metazoa > Arthropoda > Arachnida > Ixodida > Ixodidae > Dermacentor > Dermacentor silvarum. The sequence continues at coordinate 193,657,903 of NC_051157.2, read as the reverse complement.
TTATCGCTATGTTAGTTTTTTTTACATCTTCTTGTATTCTCTTGCTGGTTTCTTTAAATGAGGCAGGACAAGTGTGTAGTGAAGCTTGTTTACTATGCTGGTATTCTTGTTGCTTCTCAAGAGTGGATACTGAAAAATGCGTGGCCGGTCCACTTGAGTGTTGTTCTCTTTAGGTCCTTAGTAGTTGCACCAGACCCTAGTATGTCTTTTGCATGGTATTGTTTTTTGTACAGTATTAGGAAATTGGCCTTGTTGGTGTCCGAAGGATGCATTTGTTTTCAAGCAGTGCAAGAAATATGAAAGACTTGAAGTCGGTCTAGTTATCCAGTCCTCTTGGGAAAATGTGTTTTTTATTAGCTGTGGCGTCTTGTAGTTGGCACGTCTTTGAGCAGGCATGGGCAGTATTGTGTACTGCTTTTTTATGGCTTCTGGATTAGTCCTTCAAAGCTTAGCAATTTTCAGATGAAGTACTGCCTGGTGGAGTTTGTGGATGAAAAAAGCATAGAGCTTGTTCCTGCAACATGGGTAGTGGGCAAGTACTGTTTCTGGCCTCCTGGTCCTGGGTGCCAGACAGCGATTAAGAATGGCTATGAGCCAAGGGAAAGCTGGAAGAAGTACCACATCATAATCAAGGGAACCTTTGGTAAGACTCAGTTGAATGTATTTAATTCAGAACTAAAAATATACATGATTTTGTGTTCTTTTTCTGATTTACAGATAACTACGAGGATGGTCGCAGAAAGCTCCCTATGGCAGAATACTCATCGGATTTTGATATGGAGCAAGAACTCAAGAAAAGGAAAATTCACAAGCCAAGTCGCTACGTTGATCAAGAGATGTGCAATGCTCCAAAGCCACCACATAATTTCCCAGGGCCCTCAAGAAGCCAAGGTAACGGAAGTTATAAACCTGAGCAGTTCACAAACTTTTTTTCCTTCGAGGAAGATGTCTCTTCCCCCAATACATGCATGCAATAATCAGCTTGAAATCACTAACTTGACTAGCTTTCTGACTAACTTTACGTCAATGACTCGAAAGCTCACAGAGCCTTTGTTCTCTTGCAGATAGTCTGGAGAATGACCTTCGAGAAGGTACAGTCTCTTATTTATCTTTTAAGCAGCATGTTTTTTTTTCTTGTTTGGTATATGTAACTAAGTGCTTGTTTTCTGTTGTGCAGAAGATTCATCTCTGTCACAGGACTCATCCGGTATGTCTCGTGGCTCTCCTTCTTTAGAGGTAGATAGCACACTGAAATAACACTTGTTGCTAGACTAGGAGGGCACAATGCAAGAATGCTTCTTTACATTGTATTTAAGTTTTATGTTTAACTGAAGCCTGCATGTTTTCCTAGGGTGTATAACGCACCTTAAAAATCAATTTTTCTTTCAACAGATAATGAAGACTGGATGTGCACAAAGGAGGCTGCTCATGTGTCTGATAATACACAGGCACGAGGTACTAATTCATTCAGCATATCTGTTCTGAATTCAGTGCGCTACTAGTTCTTCTAAAATAGCTGAAATATCATAAGAGAACACAATGGTTAAGTGTGCTAAGTCTTGTTTTTATTCTCGGCCTGTAAGAACTACCTATACGTAAAGTTTTCATCTTTACATCTCACATTTAGTTGGGGATTTCTGCTTTTGGTTGCAACATATTTCATTAAAATAGCTTCTGGAAGCTGGCACTATATGTTAGAAAATTGGACACTTGCTTTGTTTTTCTTCCCAGTACCCCATTCTGTTACAAGGGCATCACAGCCTAGCCCACGTCCTAGGAAGCTTCTGCCTGTGGAAGGTACGTGACAGGCACAACTATCTGGGCTTTGGGCGTTTCTTGAATGTAAAATTGTGAAGTGTATATGGTTTTCATTTTTTTGTTCTTTGTGGAAGTGAAGAAAAACGTACTATTGCTATAATGCAGTAATATTTTTGTGTTGCGAGTAAAAGTGCAGAGGAAAATAATGTCGTTTCACTCAAAATAGTACAGCACAAGAAGTTCTTTTTAAATTAGGCAGATTGGCCTGATAATATTGCCTAACAAAAGGACTCTACTAAACTAAGACCTCAATTTTTTTAGACACTCCATAGGCATCAGACTTGCTTGTGTTATGAAGTTACTCTATAACAGACTAACTGTATGTGGCACCTTCTCAAGCCCCTTATGCAATAAGTGAATAACTGCTGTAAGATGTAGCAGGGATTAGTGGAGCGTGCCAGTAATACCATACTACTGCAAGTAGCATGAAATCACAGGCAGCACAGCTGCTTGGTCAAGACAGAGTTTGGTGAATGAGGTGGGTTCTGTATTCGTTAACCTGTCACTTGTTTGCAGCAATAAATATAAAAATTGAAAGTTTCCTGTGGCTCTAATATCTGTAAGGGCTAGTTGGACTGAATTTTCCACAGCTGATAGTGATCTAACCAGCATTGTTTGTTGCATTGGAGATGTGCATATAAAATAGTCATTTCAGTGCCTGTTTGATATGACATGGTATAGAGATTATTGGAGGTGAGGTTAATTTATGGCAAAAACGGAAATTGTATTGGACTGTAAGTTTCTGCAATGTTATCTATACCAAAGTTGCATGTTAATAGCACACAAATGCCTTAATAGTCTAAATACATTCTTGATAAAAGTGCTTCTAGAGTTTTGGTTTTTGCATTATTTGCAACATTGCATTTGCGGAATTCTGTTGTGGTACTTGAATCACAATTGCCAGCACATGACATTTGCACCTTTCATACATTTATGTGCAGAATTTCAGCGTGAGGTGCTGACGCGGCTCTCCGTACTCAGGATTGTTCAGCAGCAGCAAGGCGAGTTGCTAACAGCGTTGACAACCCGGTGCACTGTGAAACAGTCTGACAACGCTCCTCAAGTTGTAGTGGGCCAGTTTGACAGCTATGACGAACTGAAGAAATTCGACCAAACGCTAACTGGACCAGTCAGGGAGGCTGTGGTAAGATCTTGCTCTGCTTCCAAAGGCTACCTTGTCGGACCTTTCATGTCTTTTGCACATGAAAAGTAAATTTATTACGAGTGTTGTCCAAAACGAAAGTTCCGAATACATTTTAAGGCAGGCATGATCATCAATGAAAAATTCTGGGAGAAACCAATTTA